>NW_027328757.1:1039594-1223860 GCF_048564905.1 Vicugna pacos | reverse complement strand
CTGCCTGGGGAAGTCTTCCTCCCTCAACTCATATAGACAAACTCCTATCTGTCCTTCAAGACCCAACTCTGATATCAAATCCACCAAGTCCTGGCCCTTTCCATCTCCTTTGAGCTGGGCTGGCACCTCCTCCTCGGTGTCCAGGGCACCCACACTGGTCACACTGTGTTGTGACTGACTCTTGCTGCCCCACCAGCCTGTGCCTGACTTGGGGGCAGAGATCCCACGTTCTTCCTCTTTGTATCTCCAGCCCAAGCATTGGGGGGCCTCAAAAAAAAGTTTGCTGAGGAAATGGTTGGGAGCACTGAAGCTCTTGGCTGGGAAGAAAACAATCTGATTAAATATGCACAGCAAGGTAGGAATGGCTTAACTCCAGGGAAATTTGCATCTTAAAAGAGAAGCTAATAGGTAATGCAGGGAATCTGGAAGAGGTGGAATATGTGGGGGTGCCTGTGTCCTGTGTCTAAATCTGCAGGCAGACTTCTGGGCCCCTACCACCTGCCTGCCTCCTAGGCCAGCAGGCCCAGACTGAGAAGGGCCCACGGGGCTGGGGAAACAGGGAGTGGGAGGCCCTCAGACGGTGCTCAAGAAAGTGCGGGAGAGCACAGCAGTGACCTGAGCCCCGACAGGCCACCCAGCAACCCATTCTGCAGATCAGACCTTGTCCCACCAGGCTGGGGTTTTATCTCCCAGAATTCCCTGTCGCAGCACTGAGGAATTAGGAAGCTAATGAGGGACAGAGCAGTCACTTCCATGAGAAGCATGGACCTCCCCAGGGTCCAATGTTGTCCACATGGCAGGTGCTCAGTCACCACTGACCAAATGGGTGAATTGACCCCAGAATTTTCTCTTCCCACATCCCTGCCCCTTTGCTTCGAAGACCCTGGGCTCTCCCAGTGACTTGCCACTGAGCTGTCTCTGGGGAAGGCTCAGGCTTCAGGAAAGCCCCTCTCCACAATTGTCCCCCATATCTGGTCAAGCTGGATGTGTACTCGAGTCAAAAACAGTGGGAAGGGTCCCAAGAAAACCAGACCTGCTGGGAAACCACGTGGGAGACCTCGTGGCCACTAGCACCCAAGCAGGGTGCCAGTTGGCCTACTCTGGATACCTTGGTGCCGCTGGAAGGATGCATTTGGTGGGCCTTCAGTTGCTGAGAGAGAGATTTCCGGAGGGTCTTCTCTTTGATGCCCTGTAGGAGTGAGGGGGGAAGAAAAGGTTCCAGGCCCCACTCCTTCCTAAAAGCAGAAGAAAAGTAAGAAATTAGAGAGAGACAAAGTGAGACAGAGAAAGGAAGATGGTAAGACAGAAACTGACTGAATGTAAGAGACAGAGACGAAGGAACAAAGACTGGGGGAGAGGGTGGTGCTGGAGGCAGGAGAATTACATCGGCCACAGTTCCCTAGGAGAAGCTGGAGCTCAAGGGCATCGTGGTCTAGGTGTGAGGAATTCCAATTCTCACTCCCATCCCAGGCCTGCATTTCTAAACAGTACAGCACAGTCCAACCACTGCACCTTCTCCCTACACAGTGATCTGCCCCCATCCTGAAGGGCCCTGGCACAACTCACTCCACATTCTTGAGCGAGATCTTCTGACTAGGTCGGGTAGCTGAGACAGTGATATAGATGTGGAGGGCAGCAAGGCCCAAAAGCATCTCCGGCTTGGGGTCCATTCCAAAGCGTTCTCGGATGACATCGTTCCGACTCTGTGAGAGAGGGCAGTCCAAACCCGTCAGTTAAAGATGTTCCCTCCCCACCCATGACGGACCACCTTACGTCCCAGAACAGAACTGTGGTATCAGTAAGCACCCTAGATCAAGGAGGGGAGGAAGGATTTGCCCTTACAGAAGAGGTAACAGAGCCAACTCGGGCCTCAGAGACACTACTTGCTTCATTCAGTGGATATTGGACAGCCTTCTTCTCAGTGACAGGTACACACAATGGCAAGGCACAAATGGGCAGAACATTTAGGACTCTGCAAAAGTAAGACATGCCACTGCTCCTTTGCTTTTCTCCTGTTACAAGAGACCCTCCTTCTTTTCTCTGGGGCCTGCATTCACTGCCACCCCCAGCCATCCAAGGATCCTCTACCAGCTCAGATGGGAGCAAAGGAAAAGAGATATTGGGAAGGACTCTCTATAGGGTTTTGGCCCAGAAGCCCAAGGTGAGAGATGGATTGCAAGGATGGGGCAGATGTACTATTCCTTGAGGTCTGAAGGTCAAAATCAGTGATGAGTCAGACTGCCTGCCCTATGCTATCCAAAAAGGAGTCTCCTGGAACTACCCACCAAAGGTATGACAAGTCCCCAAACCCTGAAGGTCAGAATCCCAGCTATCAAGGATCAGCCTTGCTTAGACAAGTTGCCCATTATGTTGAGGTAGAACCAAGATGAGCTAAAAAACTAGAGAGCCATAGTGGTATCGCTACAGCATAGGAGAGAGGGGAAAAAGAATACTTCGTCAATTATCACCTATGCAGAAAATCCAGTGGAATCCACAAAAAATCCCCAAACAACAACAACAACAATAACAAAAAACAACCCTACTAGAACTAATGAGCTAGAAGGTTGCAGAATATAAAATCAATATCCAAAACCAATTGTATATCTACATCCTTGCAACAATCAGAGGTCAAAATTAAAAATCAAAACCATTTACAGTAGCATCGAAAAAATTAAATAATTAGGGATAAATCTGTCAAAACATGTGGAAGACTTGTACACTGAAAACCAGCAAACGCTGCTACAAAAAAAAAGTAGAAAACACTGCTGAGAAAAACTAGAGAGCATCTAAATAGATACAGAAATATACTGTGTTTATGGGTTGGAAGACTCAATATTATTAAGATGTTAATTCTCCCCAAAAGGATGTACAGATTCAACACAATCCCAATCAGAATCACAGCAGGTTTTTGGTAGAAGTTAACAAGCTAATTCTAAAATACACATGGAAATGCAAAGGACCTAGAATGACCAAAACAACTTTGAAAAGAATAAAGTTGGAAGACAAACACTACCTGATTTTAAGAAATTATAAAGCTACAGTAATCAAAAGAGTGTCATGTTGATATAAAGATAGACAAGTAGATCAATGGAATAGAATAGAGAGCTCAGAAATGACCCACAGATACAGAGACAACTGATTTCTGACAAAAGTGCAAAGGCAATTACGTGGAGAAAGAATGGTCTTTTTTAACAAATGATGCTGGAACAACTGGATATCCACAAGGGAAAAAAAAGAACTTTGACCAATCCCTTGTATCACATACAAATGTTAACTCAAAATGGATCACAGATCTAAACGTAGAAACTAAAACGATAACACTTCTAAAAAAAATAAGAGCAAAATCTTTGTGACTTTGGATTAGGCAAAAAGACTTCTTAGATATGACACCATAAGCACAATCCATAAAAGAACAAATGGACAAGTTGGACTTCATCAAAATTCAAACTTTTGCTCTGTGAAAGACACTGTTTGGAGACCGAAAAGACAAGAGAAGCCAGAGACTGAGAGAAGATAACTAACATATCCAACAAACAACTTGTATCCAGAATATAGAAATAACTCTCAAAACTCAATAATAAGTAAACAAACAACCCCAATAAAAAAGTGGGCAAGAGATTTGAACAGATATTTCACCAAAAAAGATGCATGATAATAAGGAGGCACATGAAAAGATGCTCGCCATCAATGGTCCTTAAGGAAATGCAAATGCAAACCAGAATGAGATACCCCTGCACACTATTAGAATGACTGAAAGTCAAAAAATACCGACAATACCAAGTGCTGATGAGGATATGGAGAAACTGGGACTCTCATGGCTGATGTGAATATAAAATGCGACAGCCACCTTGGAAAACAGTATTGGAGTTTCTTCCAGAAATTAAAGAAAAATAGATCTACTGTATGATCAAGCCATTCCATTCTTAGGTATTTACCCAAGAGAAAAGAAAGCATACATCATACAAAGACTTGTACATGAATGTTCCTAGAAGCTTTATTGGTAGTAGCCAAAATCTGGACACAATTCAGCAGGTGAACTGATAGACACATTTTCATACATCCACACCACCAAATACTACTTCACAATAAAAAGGAATGAACTACTGATACACACAACGTGGTGGACCTCAAAAGCATGCTGAGTGAAAGAAGCCAAATCAAAGTAAGTGCTCATACTGTATGATTTCATTTATATAAAACTCTAGAAAATGCGCATTAGTGACAGAGGGCAGGTCAGTGGCTGCCTGGGGATGGGGATACGAATTGCAAAGGAGTCTGAGGAAACTTTTGGGGGTGTTGGATGTGTTCAATATCTTGACTGTGGTAATGGTTTCATGGATACAAATATATGTCATAACTTATCATATTGTCATTTTAAATATGTGCGGTTTCTTATATGTCAATTAGACCTAATAAAGCTGTTCAGTATAAAAAAGGAATACAGCTGAAGGTCATATTCTCATAAAGGGGCAGAGAGGGCAGACCAGGTTTTGTCATCAAATTCCAAAATATTTGAACCAAGATGTTCCCCAGAATCTGGAAGGAAGAAATTTAAGGAAAACCAAATGAGAACTAAACATAAAATTCGTAGAGGAACCACAACCCATTGCCCCTTGGAGTGCTGGTAAAGGGGCCCAAGGCTGTTTGAGAAATGTCCCAAACATCTTAGGTTGTCAGAAGCAGCAGAAACGACAACCATGATGTCACACAGCACACCTCTAGGTAGACATCACTGGAGATGAGTTTTGAGATTTTTCCCTCCTTTCAGCAAGCACTCTATATGTCCTAAAGGCACCTAAAAATGAACATATCCCAAAGTAAACTCATCTTTTTCCCAAACCCATTCCACTACCGTGTTCCCTAACTTGCGGGATGATACCATCTCTACCAGAACTCGAGTCAAGAAGTAAACAAAGAAAAAAAAAGGTGTGTGTGTGTTGGGGGAGAACTCATCGAGTCAAAGCCCACTGATTCTACCTTTTAAATATCTCTTGACTCTCACCCTGCCCCCACCATCACGGCCTTGGCTGTGGCCCCCAATGTTTCTCCTGTGAATAACTGCCATAGCTCCCTAGTTGGTGTACTTCCTCCGCACTCTGAACTTTTGAAATTGCTCATCTGATCAAGCTCTGCACCTTTCAGCCTTTCTGTGCCCCCACCCTAAGCAGGTTCTTTACCTTGGCTGTGCATTAGAATCACCCAAAGAATTAAAAAAAAATACCAATGTTTGGACCTTACTTCCGAAGATTTTGATTTATTTGGGCTTGGGTGGGGCAGGACATTGTTTACAAAGCTTCTCAGATAATTCTAACATTCAGCTAGAGTTAAGACCCATTGCCCTAAAAAAAAAAAAAAACCCAAAGAGAAAAAACAACAATGAAAGACTCACTGCCCTAAAGCAGCGGCTCCCGATTGCTACCAGCATCAGAATCCCTTGGAGGGCTTGTTCAAACACAAATTGCTGGGCCCTGCCCGCAGAGTTTCTGATTCAGTAGAACTGAGCTGGGGCCCAACAATTTCTATCTATAACAAGTTCCCCAGTTGAAGCTGATACTGCTGGTCAACGGACGACACTTCAGAAACATCGCCCAGCCTAAATCATTTTAAAGTCTGTGCTTGCCATGACCTACCAAGCCCTTTACCATCTGCCTCCTGTCTCTCCCATGTCATTTCCTCCTTGTCCTTACCTCTTGTTCTGCACTCCAGCCACAATCCATTACTCAGTTCTCTCATCAAGCCATGCCATTTCATGTCATTAAGTCTTTGTAGATCCAAGTCAGTCCCTATGTTTAGAATGTGCACTCTTCACTTGATCTCTGCACACAGCAAATATCCACTTCAAGGCTGAGAGCATGCATGGATCACTTCCTCTGTGAAGCCTTCACAATACCCCTCCCATCAAGAGTAAGCAAATTGCTTCCTGAGTGCCCCTACTGACATTGTACCCTGCCATCCTCATAGTCCCTGGATACTGTCTTGTATTTACCTGTACATGTATCTGTCTATGAGCCCTAGCGATCTGGGACAGTTCTTTGTTCACCTTGATCGTCACTACCTAGCACAGGGCCTGGCCCAGAGTACGTGCAAATGTTTCTGAATGAACTGAATTGGGAGTCATCTCCTCAGTGGAGCTAGTATTGAGGACTGGGACTTTCTGTCACCCAAATGCACTTGTTAAACCAGGGGATGCTGTGAGGGTGCCAGAGTTACTGGGGTCGCTTGCTCCTGAAAACTGATGAGATCTGTCTAGACAAACAGACAGGACTTTGAGCCACAGCCAGCTCAGGTCACCAGGCCAACCAGCTTGACCAGAGCCTACAAGAATCGCAGAAAAGGAAAGGGCCTTCAGAGCTATCTGGAGGTTGGAAAAACTTACATAGCGACTTCATTGTGATGGCAGAACAGCCTGCCTGCTTGTTTGTCCATTGGTCTGTCTGTGTATCCCCAAGCCAGACTCTACCTGGATGTACAGGTACTCGAAAGCAGCAGGATCCCGACGCAGCAGCTCCACGGGGTCTTTGGGAAAGAAGCTTATCCGGAAGAGGCATTTCATTCCATGATAGTGTGTCCGCTGCACTACCTGAGTCCCAAGGAGGAGGGGAAGGAGGAAGAAAGAGCTGGGATCAGTGGCTGGGGTGGCAGGAGTCAGCTCAGTGGCTCTTCAGTGCAGGGCTTGCAGCAAAGCCGGGGTGCTGTTTCCTACTCTGTCTTCCGCCTGGCCGATTCCAATTACCCTTGGGGGAAGTGATGAGGAGCCAGGTCTTTTCTGCCCTGCTGACCCAAAGTGACCCCAATTTGCGAGTCACTTATCCAGAACTTGGCCTTTATCCATAATCTAAGGCCCAAGACACAAGGTAGGAAGAAAGGGCTCCTGGGAACTTCTCTGACTCTTCTTGCTGTGGGGCTAATGCCTTTACCTTGCAGAGGAAGTTGTTGATTAGCAGCCAGATCCAAGATTTAAAATCCCATCTGGAGGTATAGCTCAAGCAAACTGGTAATATATCAGTAACTGCTGAAGCTGGGATGGGTGATGACGGTTCCTCATACAATTCCTTCTACTCTGGTCAATGTTTGAGGGTTTTTTTTTTTGTAATAAAAATGCTTAAAATCCCATTTGGAACAAGAGTCCAGTTGGATCCAAAAGGCCTCTTGAAGGGTGAGGAGGCACTCAGACCTCCCTCCAGGCAGGACATCCACAACAATTCCGTCACAGATGGGAATCTGTGAGTCTCTGGACTGCATTGGCTAAGAGCAAAACTTGGAGAATCATTTCCTAAATCCTTTCATTCTTTTGGTATGTCTCATTTTGGCTTTTGTTTTGCTTCCGTTAGGTATTTCTTCTCAACTGTCCCTCTCCAACTCCTTCCCTCCCTCCCTGGGAATATTGATTGGCCCTTGTTGCCTCTCTTATTCTTCTGGGTGCTTTCCCATTGGTGAAACCCTATCCAGCAGTCCTGGATTTTCCTGGCCTTTTCCCCTACAGTAAAGACTAGGAAGATCAATTTCTCCTACTCTGCCTTGGAAGTTGACATGGGTGATGTGTTAGCCATTCTTGGCTCCACTCAGCCCATTCCCAGCCTACATGTGTCCTAGTCTCAAGGGTCTCACTAGACTCCACTCGCTGACCCTTCTATATTATAGCCTTCACCTGAAGGGCAGGTTTCCTCTCAGAGGCAGAAAATTCTAGTAGGCAGGGCTTCTAGGAGACAGTGGACTTAACACCGCTCTCCAACTCAACATTCTGCGCAGTGAATTGCCACCCGACTCTTTCCCAGCGAGTGACTGCTGAGACGAACAACCTTCACAGCCTTTTTAAGTCACAGGAGACACTGTTAAACAGCTTCTGCAGGTGGGTAGTACAGACCTCGATTGAGAACTGTGACTTCTGGGAGCTGACTGAGCATATTATGATGAATTGTGCAGAAAGAGAGTGCCTGGCAGCCTCTCCTTTACTAGGGCCACCTGCAAAACCATCAAGCCAGGACAAAAGAGTTACTTACATAAGCCAGGGGCTGCTTGTCCTGGAGAAGCAGGAACTTGTGGTTCTGTTCTGGTCCAGCATACTCAAGGACAAGAGCAAAGTGCTCAATGTACCTCAGGGAAAG
Source organism: Vicugna pacos (assembly GCF_048564905.1). Classification (NCBI taxonomy): domain Eukaryota; kingdom Metazoa; phylum Chordata; class Mammalia; order Artiodactyla; family Camelidae; genus Vicugna; species Vicugna pacos. The sequence goes on along the minus strand of NW_027328757.1, from coordinate 1,215,755 downwards.
ACGGTCCTGTAATGTCACCATCACATCCTGTAGAAGATAAAAGAGCCTTGAGAGAGAGCTCTGTTCCAGCTCTAAGATAGTCTAAGCACCAAACACGGGAGAGGGGGGCTGAACATGGAGAAAGACAGTCCTGGGGAGAAGGCTGAGGCTGGGAAAGTGGGCCGGACAGACACTGGCCTTTGTGGTGGCCCAGGCACCGTGCTCCAGGATGAGAGTGACCCCTGTGTGCTGGCCAGAGGCCGAGGCTCTGGGGAACACCAAAGGTACAGAGGGTGAAGGGAGGTGTTTCTGAACTTGGCCTGGCCAGGCATATGGCAAAAGAAGGTCATGGCCTTCCTTGCCCTTCTCTCTCCTTCCATGCAACAAATTTCTTTCCCAAGTGGGTACTAAGTGCCAGGCACTGTGATGGTTTTTCCCTCACCTTCTCACATAAGTCAGAATGTTCGCTCTGGTTTGTCTGTCAACTCTTTACTTAGGAATCAACGAAAGCCTAAGCCACAATTACATGATTAAAAAGTAGATGATTTCTGGATTCACAGTCTAAATCAAATGACTGGAGTTACTGGCAAAACATTCCTTTTGGATTGTAGCTGGCTTTTTGAGATGATCGATTTAGCAACTTGAAAAATGTATCTGTGCAGAGGAACAATGTCACGTGTTTTGTGTACAGTCATGAATCTGACTACTTCTGCGCTCCGTCTGCTCTGCTGCCCTACTTTTAATATTAGGGTGTCTGGAAACGTCTCCGTGGGGGCTGCTGCCCACACGTGTTTTGAGACTTCTGCCATCTATTTGCTGTGACTTCGGCATACACCAGCTTCTAGCGTGTGTTTGTGGAGCCAGGATCGCTCAGTCCCCACCCTCGAAGGCCGTAAAGAAGCACGCTTGGGAATGCAAAGCTCCCTTCCAGCCAGGAATTGCCAAACAAGCCCCTCACTGAACATTGAAAGCCGTTTAGCTATTTAAATGTTAGGCTGGAAACTGGTGGGTACTTAAGAGTATCTCTTTGTATTAACCAAGTAGTCACAGAGGTGCCAGTGTTGCTGCAGTCTGGCAGGGACAAATGAGGTTTTCTTTGCAGTTCGGCTGTGTTGGGACTGTGGATGGCCAAGCCGGTGATTGCCAACTGGTGTTACAAGTGTAACAGCCCCCATGCCAGGCTGTCAATTCACCCAGGTACCTCTGGGACAAGTGGCTTGGCAGCCTGTCCAAGTTCCAATGAAGAGCTAGTGCACCTTCCCTGAAGTCAGGGTAAGACCACAAGCCAAGGGACACTGCTGTCCTGGAAAGCTGGGGCTACCTGGAAGGACCAATGGTAGTGATGTCTTGAGTTAGGAGGATGCTCAGAGAAGCCTCCAAGGGGAAAGAGAGGAATAAGTGCTCCAGTGTGGAGACAGGTCTACAACAGACACACTGGCCCATGAAGTAACCCAAAGGAGGGTGCTGACACAGAGAGATACCCACATCTGGAGGAGGGGCACTTGGACACCCCCGGGTGGCCTAGTTTCAATGTCCCTCTCATAGACAGAAACCTTCAATAATCAAGAGACCATCCTGGGGCACCCTAAGGAGTGTTTTTTGCTCCTGGGTCCCCTGGGAGACCCATCCCGGCCTCAGTCTTCCAAAGAAATGCTCACTTCAATCAACATGGGTTAGGCCCAGTGTTTTGCAATTCGGGTGCACCTGGCACTTTGGGCAGAACAATTCTTCATCAGTCAGGGACTGTCCCACTCCTTGCAGGATACTTAGCATCATTGATCCTGAGATACTAAATGCCAGGAGCATGCCAAACCCCAGGATGACCACAAATACCCTCAGACATCCCCAAAAACCACCTGGGAGGGGGCAATGCTAACCCTGGCTGAGAACCACCAGCAAGGCCAATTCTGAATACCTGATAACTCCTCTTAGGGAAAGTTTCCTGGCCCAGGGATTTTTTTTCTTTTTAAGTAGGGTGCTCAGGATTGGATTTAGGACCTCATCCATGCTATGCTAAGCTTACCATACCACTGAGCTATATACTCCCCCCCTCCCCCCAGGGCTTTCTTTAATTATAGGGCTGTCTTGGCTCCAAGAGGGGTACCTCAGAACACCTGTGGGCCAAGGTGGGTTTTTCTGGGCAGCATTGATTGCATGGAAACATTCATTCTGAGGATGGCATTCTCTTTCTGGAGAGAATCCAGAAAAAGCAGGAGCAGATATTTCTGTCCCAGAGCAGAGTAGAACCTGGGGGCTAATTGTATCATCACCTCTCCTCCTTAGGATGAAGGGAGTGACTACAACTCCTAGATGCCCGGCTGAGCCGTTAAGAATCACAGTTCGGTAACTGCTCTCACAGCTCGGTAACTGCTCTTACTGTGAAAGGAATAGCCAAAGGGACTGTTGGACTTTTCAAATCTTGGTTCAGTGCTTAAGATCTAGTTGTTATTTAAAAAGCAAGGCATAGCTAAGCTAATCTCCCGAGAGATTGTTTGTTGATTTCTGTGTGTAAACTTGCGTAGGTGTTATTATATCAATATAAATCACTTTTGCTTTAGAAATGGCTTAATGATCTTCACATTTCTTAGCTCCTGAGAGTCTTGAAGCTCGCAGTGTAACACGAACACAAAGCAGTTCATCAGTAGATGTGTGCACACATGCATGCACACACACATACACGCTTAGTCATGCACATGTACACAGTTGGGCATGCAACTTTCCACAACCACAGTCATCTGAGGACTATGTGTCTTTGCAACCTGCTGCTTCCAGCAGCAGGAGCTCAAAGGCCAAGGCCATCTTGCTCTGGCAGTGAGTGGCTCTGCGCAAACTGAGAGGAACCCGGGGACCAGCAGCTCTGTGTGCTCCGGAGAGGACAGCGCTGACCTGGGAGAGGAGACTCCGTATGTACCTTAACAGTGGTCCGGCCATCAAATGTGAACGACTTGATCTGCCCATTTTCTAAGAACACCTTCAGAACGTTGGGAATGAGGAGAAGAGCTTCTTTCTTCATCATTTTCTGTGAACCATCAGGGAGAGGACAAGGAAGGGGGCTCATTTAGAAGGATGAGGGAAGCCAGAGGAGGGGCGTGGAAAGGAAGAGAAAGGACAAAGAGACAGAGGAGAGAACCAATGAACGATAAAGTTACATGGAGACCAGAACCAAATTCTCCCAGAAGACACTGGGCCATATCAAAAGCTCACCCTTCATTCAATGTCATGCCCACATTCTACTGGGGCTCAAAGCTCCTCAGCTCAGAGTGGGGCTTGGCCCATAGGGACCACCACACACTGAAGGGCTGATGGGATGTCTTAGGAGCCCGCCTCACTCACTTGTTCTTATCTCCTGACTCCTTCCTTTCCACCAGGCCCTTCACACTTCAATATCACTTCACTGTCCATGCTTTTGCTCTGCCATTCCCCCTCCCTCACGGCATTCTAGGTCCTCTCTGACCTGGCCCCTGCCTACTTCTTTGGAGTCATGTCTTACCATTCATTCCAGGTACCCACACTGCTCTTTCATGCCTCCAGGCCTCTAACAACTCATCATTCAGGGACAGCCTCACTCCCCGCAGGACATTTAGCATTTCTGACTCTGAGACACTTAATGCCAACAGCACACCAAATTGTTGGGATGACCCCAAACGCCCTCAGACGTACCCCAAAGCTCTCTAAGAGTGGGCAGTACTGACCCTGGTTGAGAACCACTGGTAAAGCCCATTTTTGAACACCTGATAACTCCTTAACAAAAGATTCCCTGGCCCAGGCATTTCTCTATCTATAGAGTGGGATATGTTAGGTTCTCAATAAATATTTATGAAATAAAGACTATTCCCTCTGCCTCCCTCTTCTGCTCCCTGGCAAACTCCTACTCATCCTTCAAAACCCAGCTTAAATATGAATTCTGTAAAGCCTGTCCAATATCATCAGGTACTTGGACCTGGTGTTCCCACCTGTTCCCCTAACAACTTACACACACCTAAGTGCTCTTAGATTCTTGAAGAATGTTTGCCTTTCACAATCAAATGGTGAACTCTGAGCACAATGACCATGTCCTCTTCGATCTTTGTAGTCCTGACATTGAGCAGAGGCACACAGGTGGTGCTCAATAAATGGCTGCTGAATATATGAGCAGTAGGTGCTTAATATGTGCTTACTTGAACGGTTAGACTCCTTAGGAGAATCTAACCATTTCCTTGGGCCAACATCATCAGTTCTATAGGAACGGAAAAGCTGAATAAGATGGCCAGATTCCTGAATTCACGGAGCCTCTGCTGCCTGCCCAGCACTATACTAAGCCCCAGGAGGGCTACAGCAAGAGCAGAGGACCGAGGTTTAGCCCTGGACTCTTGTAGTGACCTGGCACGCGCGCGCGCGCACACACACACACAAGTCCACCAGAAAACAACAATAAAACCAAAACAAACCAATGGATATAAGATAGTTAAGGTTTCCTTGATGAGGTGAATTGGATTTTGATATTAAAGGAGATGACAGGTCTGGACTATTAGAAAGGCCAGAAGAGAACAGTTCAGATCTAGGGTCCATCACGGACAAAGTATGAAAACACCAACATACAAAACACCATGGGTCGGGCTGGGGTGGGGTTGGAGGGCTACTATTGTGACATCAGGTCCTTTTCTGATGGAGTCAAGCCACAGTGGGGAGTGATGGGCCCTAAAGTTAAAGAAAAGTGACTCCCTGATCCTGCCAGGGGCCCTGGATTCCCAGGCTGATGCTGCTCAGCAGTGGCTGGGTTTTTTTTAGCACACTGGGCTGGACTCAGATAATTACTTAATTGATTTTGCTTAAAAATAGAGTTGGCAAGGAACGCCCACGGGATTTATTTTTGCCGTGGCTGCTTAATAAAGCCCAGGAACATGAAGAGAAAAGGGTGATAAGGTAGCCCAGAGTCACCTGGGCCTGGACTCCCTCAGGTCCCGACCAATGGTGAGGCTCTGATGGTCCACTCTGGTGGTGGTGGTAGGGGGTGCAGGATCGCTATGGTGACATCAGGTTATTTCCTGAGCACAGCTAGACTGGGAAGGTTGGCGCCCATCTCTCTCCTAGACATGACTCTCCCACCATGCCTGGTGGCCTGTTCCGGGAGCGAGACAAGAGTTGCCCTGGCTGGGTTCTAGCTACCCTGGGGCATTTCTGTTCAGACTATTCTGCAGTGGGGGCTTGATTCTGCCTGTGGCTGGATGTGATCTATGGAGAGGGGAGTCATGGTGGAGGAAGGTGATGGTGGGGAAAGGAGAGTGGAAGGGAGAGGGAGGGAGGGGAGAAACAAGGGGGGGAGGAAAGGAAGGGAGAGGAGGCCAGGGAGTTCTTCACTGGGTGGCCTGGCCTTGGTGGGTTACTCTTGGACACTGGGATGGGATAGGTTGAACCTATCTTTACTCTCCAAATTCAGGTCTCATTTCCTCTGGGTTTTCAAGGGCTCAGGATGCAAACATCTCCTTAATGACTTGGATCTCAAAGTCAGCTTCACTCTGATCTGCAAGGACTCCACACTGCTTCCTTTCCTCTCCGCTCACCTGCCCCGGCTTCTCTGTAACCTCTTCCGCTGGGACTGACATGGAGCCCAGCCACCCATTATTCCGACGGCTTAGCCAGTGGGGCCCAGTTGTCCCTTGGACTTCACAGGCTTCCTCGAACAGGGATGAACAGGGGCCTAGGTGGAGTTTGGGGGGAGGTGAGAGTCAAAGAAATGGAGACAGAAGACACTTGTGTCCTCTCTCCATCCCTTTCTCTGAGTGCCTCTGCCTCGAAGAACTATACAACTGCCTGCCCCCTGCTGATTTCCCCACTCAGGCTGGGCCTCCTAGCTTCTCCCCGCTGCAGCTATGCCTCAGTACAGAAATGCCACAGGCCTCCTGAGAGCCCAGCCTGTGGCAGCCAAAAGCTCACCAGCGCCTCTTAGCTCTGAGAGCCTCATCTCACCCCACCTCCGTGGAACATCACCAACTTCTGCGGATTCCTAGAGGACTCTGAGTTATCATTCATGGCTGCTGAATACACGTCTTCCTGCTCCCCACCCACTGTTTCTCATTTGCTCACCTGGAGAAGACAGCTCAATTCATGTAAACCCCACAAAGCAGTAAGACAGCAGGCTGCCCATGACACCCTCCCCCACTAGATTGGCAGCGATGTGGTGTGGGCTGTCAAACATCCCCTGCTCCTCAAAACCATACCATCCGTGGATTCTATACTGTCTCCATCTGAACCACTTGCCCTCCCAAAATCACTGAGAGATAAACCCAAAGGCAGGAAATAGGTATTTATTTTGCATCCCTTGCAGTGCTGGGAACACAGCAGGTGCCTAATAAAAGCTCTGTGACTTAATGATAGTCTATATCATTTCCCCCAGGCTGCTTCACCCTTCACTGCACAGTCGTCTTCAGTCAAGATGTGGAGTTGCGGGATCACTTCAACATGAAGAGAGCTCAATTTCACTAGATCTTCAGAAAACCACTACTTCCTTCCTGCTTCTATCAAGTAGCCAAAAGATGTTTACGAAGCACTTGTTCTGAGTGTAACCTACTGCACTAGAGTTGGAAATTCCTCTAAGCACCGGGAGGCTTCTAAGTGAATTGATACCTAGTCTGCTTCTCTGGATGCCATACACCCTTCACTCACTACCTACTTAGAGCCCCAAGGTCCTCCCCCATCCAAACCCTCTGTAGTGCTGTCCACTCTAAGGAGCAACAGAGAAGCAACTGGCCCAGAGCAAGATCTTGTCGGCCAGGCTGATTCTGGCCAAGGGCCGAGGGGAGGAAGTTGAAGCTGCACTTACTGCATCTGTTTCTCCAACTGCCACCTGCTCGGAAAATCGGACCTTCACAGGATTGGATCTCAGCTTGGCCTTCTTGGCGGCACTGATGAAGGCAGATTTAGGGGACTGGAAAAAGAACAGAGAGGGCTGGTGAGTTCTCCATCCCTGGGAGAAACCTGACCTTTGCCACATAGGAGTTAAGATGTCTCAGTCCAGGTACACTTTGCCTTACTGACCAATAAGTCAATAAATCAGTATTGATTCCCTACTAGGTGCAAGGCAATGTACCAAGTACTTCTTTAGATGACTGGTATGTTCTGAGTAAGCTGGGCATGAACTGAATCTGGATAAATTGAATCCTATTATTAATGCTCTAGGCCTAGGGGACTTTACAAAAATTCTTTGTAATAACATACAGTGAAGTTTTATATATTTGGTTTCCTTAATGTGAGCTCTATCTAAATGGTGGTTTTTTATTACATCTGAATATGAGCATCTCAAAGGATTTACAGAAATAATCTTATTCATTTCAGATATGCCCTGTCCCTAGGAAGAAGGCTCACAGGAAATATTATTTTAGATGTGGGAGAGAGGAGGCCTAGCACTCCAAAAGGATTTCTCCACAATTCCTACACTATTTGGGAATAGAGACATTAGGGATTTTACCCAGGTGTCTTGGCTTTCTAGTCCTGGGTTTTCCACCACTGTGTTCATCGAATTCTGTAGGAAATGCCCAAAGAATCAGCTAGGTTCTCTAGTTGTTGAAAACTCCCACGAATTCAGCAGGACGCATAGTTAGCAAGTGCTGGAAATGAAATCTTTTCTGGGTATGACTTGGATTTGAGGACAGGCAGGAGTCTTGGTGAGGGGCACTCTCATGTCTTGGGGTATTTATATATTCATGTGACAAATTTAGGGAGGGTCCACTCTGTGACAGGCACTGTTCTAGGTGATGAGGGATCCAGCAGTGAACAAGATGGACAAAACTCCCTGGCTTCAAGGAGCACTCATCTGAGCAGGGACAGACAGAACAAACACATCAATCTCTTTTAGGCAGCAAATCAGGACTATGAGGACAAATTGAGCAGGGTAAGGGAGTTCACCAGAGAATGAGCCAGTGAGGGTGGGAGCGGTAAGATGGTCAGGGAAGATCTCTCCAAGGAGGTGACATTGAAGTAGAGACCTGAAGGAAGTGAGAGAGAGATAGCCATGAGTATATCTGAAGAAACAGCCTTCGAGGCAGAAAGAGCAATAGTCTCTGAGGTGGGAGCAGAATTGGAGTGCACGAGGGATAGCCAGGAAGCCCAGCAGGGCCAGAGCAGAATGACGTATCAGGGAGCCGGAGAGGTCGTGCTTGGAGAGGCAGTGGAGGGCTGGGTCACGTAGGGCCTTGTAAGCCGTGGCGAGAACTTTGGGTTTTACTCAACTGGAGAGTTTTGAGCAGACAGGGTTGGACTTGTGTTTAAAAAGGACGCCTCTGGCTGCTGTGTGGAAAAATAGTGCAGAAGGGTGATGGACAGCAGAGGGAGACCAGTTCAGAGTCTACTATAGGAATACAGTTAAAATATGATGGAGGCTTGGCCAGGGTGGTAATCATGGCATGATGATGACAAGCGAGTGGACTCTGGATATGTTCTGAAGATAGAACCAAGACACTATGTTGACGGATTGGTAGTGGGAGGTGAGAAAAAGAGAGGAGTCCATGGGCAGAATGGAGAGGCCATTCACCGAGATGAGGAAGACTTGGGGGGAATCAGCCTTGGGGCTCCTTCAAACCACCTCCCCTACCAGTCTTGCCATGGAGCTTGCGAGCCCTACAATCAAGAACTCCTTTGTGTAAAGGCCCTGAAGGGTCCCTGCCAGCTGGGAAGGCAATACATTAAGCTCTTTTCTGCCATTAACGCAGCAGTTGAGATTCATTTACCAGATCAGCCACAGGAGGGCAGGGTCCTAAGATAAAAACACACAACCAAACATCCCCATTAGCTCTTGGGCCCTGGTCCCTGCTGTGTCCTCTTCCGGAGCCAATAATCTCATTCCCCACAGAGGGTAGATTGCAGAAAGCCACCTGTTCAACTTGAGTCCAGCAGAACCTCAGGCAGTGGGTCTCAGTCCTGGCTACATGGCAGAAACACCATAGGGAGGAGCTTTAAAAAAAACCCTAATGCCCAGTCCCCACGCCAGACCAGTGATATCAAATTCTTGGGGATGGTACCTAGGTATGGGTATCTTTTTCAGCTTCTGGTGATTTCAAAATGCACCTAAGGTTGGGAACTTCTGAGCTAAAGGAACCTTAGACTTCTCATCCTGAGCCACAGGGACAGTTTGTTGGCAGCAGACAATATAGCACAACGAAATCCAGGGCTGGAGATCATTGCAGAAAGTGATTACAGTATTGATTGTTCATGGGAATCAAGAAATGCCTTTGTGTGTTGCACAGCTTGGTGCTCAATGGGCGGGGGCTGTGGGCTGCAGCAGGAGCAAAGGGAAGGGGCAAGGTAGAAGATCTGTAGCTGTGTCCAGGCAGCTCTGCTTGACTCCATCTCCACAGGAGTCACATTTCCACCCGAGGTTCCAGACTCAAGGTAGGTGAAATGTTTCTTCTACCTGACAACTACCCTCTCGTTTTTCTGTGATCGTTTGTCATAGAATGCCCCAATGAATAGTGTGGAATGAGGCATCTTTAGAAACCTGAATGGGTATGGAGTCCACCCTTCATTTTCACATGGGAAACAGAAGTCTGGGAAGAGGATATGGTTTACTCAAAGTATCAAAATAATTGGGTAGCGGAGCCAAAGCCAGAACCCAGATTTTCTTGAGTCTTGGATTAGCCATCACTCCCCACAGCAGACTGAAGCTATAAATCCATTCCTGGTCTTTCAGCCACTGGTCCGGTTCTACCTTGGTCCTACTGGATTTGAACACATGAAGAACCCTAAATGGTAACCTTTTATGGATTCACCTATGGAGAGGGGAATGGCCTCCTTGTGATCCCTACCAAAGCTTAGATCCTGTCCTATAGATACCACTACAAAAAAAAATCAGATTTTTATAAGAGTAAAATCAGCAAAGACAAAGTGGAATTGCCAGTATTTTCAGGGATCATAGTCATTTCCAGTCTCTGTTGTACAGCTATTTTCAGCTTGTTTGTGCCTCATTCCTCATTGACCCTTGTCCTGTTGGTTTCTAAGACTCCATCCTATTTTCGGTCTTCAGCCTCGATCACTGATGGTGACTCACTCATTGCCAGCTGGTCTCTGCTACATGTCACGGAGTCATGTCTAGCCTTACACTTCTACACTGGTGACTCCTGCCTTGCCGTATGACACCAGGGGCTCACAAAGGTTGCCCTGTTCCAGAGCATCTTCAAAGCGCAACTATGGGGCCTGAAGTTTTTAATACCAGATCACTCATTTGAATTAAGTATGGAGAATCAGGAACGCCCTGCTCAAAATTCAAATGTGGTACCAGGAAAGAGTAATGAACACACTTTAGGGGCCAGCAAATTATGGACCTGTGTGGACCAGCTCCTGATCACCATCTGTTTTTCTCAATAAAGCTTTATTGGAACACAGCCATTCTCTTATGTATTGCCTATGGCTGCTTTTGTGCTACCACGCATGGCCTACACCACCTAAAATATTTCCTACATGGGCCTTTACAGAAGAAGTTCGCAGATTTCTGCACTAACTCATTAGCGCACACTCACTCACTTTTCCTAAAAGTTGCCTGATGATAAGAATCACTGAGAAGTGCTTGTTAAAACCCAGACTTCTAGGCCCACAACAGACTTACAAAAGAATCTCTGAGAGGGTAGGGCCCAGGAATTTATATATTGTTGAAAATGTCCTAACCCACTAAGCTTAGATTAATTGAGTATCTTAAAGCTGGGACATCTGAGCTCTTGACTGACCCCATTTTTCCTCCAAGCAGCTGGGAGTCTCATTTTGCAACAGGCACCCTTTCTGGCGAAAATGAATTTTGGCTTGAAACACGGGACTAGAATTGCTAAGTACCTCCGGGGCTATTGTAAGTCCCTTGAAGTAAATATGAAGCCAGCAGCTCCGTGGAATAAGCGATAGAAGAGAGTGCCTGCCTTCTCCCTCAGGACTGAATTCAGCAGCTGGTAATTCTTTGACCATTTTTTAATTTGGTGGCTTTATTAGTACAGATTTCAGGGCTGTGTTCACTTATATCTTGGCCAAAGACAGGTATATGGCCAAACATTTTAGTGCATGATAGGGCCTCACTTTGATCATCGTGAAAGAATTTTAAGAAGCTGGAGCTCGGGTTCATGAAGCTCTGACAGCCTCCTGATTTTCCTTTCTGCTACATTTTCTTTGACACCTGAGCCTACTTATAAGCAATCCCCATAGCAACCACTGTGGGCGCCTGGGACAATGGAGGGCCATCCTGGTTTCATGGGCCCACTGATAAAGGACCCAGTAGGGGTCTTCTATCCTACACTCAGGACTGCCTAGATGGGAACAGTCCTCTCCCTGGCTTCTAAGGCCCCCCGCAAGCCACACATAACCGTCACTTCCCATCTATCACCTGGTCGGGTAGTTCTGTGCACAACTCCCTGGACACATGGGGTTTCTGCCCATTTCTGCACGTACCTCATGCTATCTCTTCACCATCCTCATACTTCGGGGCCCCAGTGTCCCTTTTGCTCAGCTAAATGTCATCTTTAAAACCCAGCTCAAATTCTACCTTGGTCCTGAATCCTTCCCCAACTCCACAATTTCCCTCCCTGGATTTCCTGTAATACTCTTTGTGAATCCACACCACCAGCGCTCATCTCCCCAACCAGGGTGTGAAAGAAGAGGTGACATTTTATAGGAGTATGTATCCTCTTAGCACCAAGCACAGAGTGGGCACAGAATAGAAGAGAGTAGTTGATTGCTAGGATTAATATCAAATTAGTTCATCAATTCAGCAAATAGTGTTCAAGGACCTACCATCTGCCAAGCACTATCCTCTAGGAGCTCTGTGGAAAAGTAGTTATTCTGCAGTGGTTCTCAGCATAATGGCTTTTTTTTTCTGGGAAGGTGGCTCCAAGAAGAGGGGACAGAGACTCTTTGGATATAGGCTAAATTTTCAGAACCAGAAAACTACGATTTCATTTGCCTGGACTGTCTGCTTGCTTTACCAGGACTATTTTAGGTCACACACCAGTACTTCATCTATTTTAAAATATTCATTGAGGACATATGAGGTGCCAAGGTCTAAGGGTACCAAGATTCATACATATTCAGTCAGTCATGGGGAATAGTTGGTCACTCAAAGATTAAAGAACATTGTTAAATAGATATAGACTTAATAAATGGCAGTATAAGCAGTATGATTTGGGGGTCCCTATGACTGCCCAAAATACTCCCCAGTGGTCTGCCTTGGTAAGAGCCACTCCTTTAAAAGGAAAATGCCATCTGAAAGAGACTACATATTAGACTATGTACCTTGGCTACATATCAGATTTGTAGAGCCTTTTCCAAAGACCAATACCTGGGTTCCATCCCCAGAGCTTCTAATTCAATTGGTCAGGGCTAGAGCGCAAGGATCAATATGTTTAAGAGCCTCTCAGGAGGTTCTCATATACAGCCAGGGTAGAGAACCAGGGTATTAGACCATTATCAGCCACGGAATGTAGGAGCAGCAGAAGCTTTAGAGATTGGTCCAATGTTTCCCAAATTTTACAGAGCCTCAGAATTGTGGTTCTTGTTGAAAATACAGATTCTTCAGCCACATCCTGGATCTATCAAGAGACTGTCTTCTGGTAGACTGTCAAGCTTGAACATGATGAGATTTTGGTAAGAAGAAGCAGTCTCCATGCGCTCATGAGATGCCAAGTGCCTACTGTGAACGTAGTAACATGTTCTGTGATGTAGGGGCTATAACAGTGAACACACGCTGGGGGGCTTCAAGAAGCTTTCACTCTAGCGTGAGAGAGATTGTCTCAGGTAATTTTTGATATTCTCATTTGTATGGTCTATAAGGTCACCTCGAACACTGAACAAATGAATACTGAATAGTTGTTCCCAGGGGAAATGTGTGTGTGTATGTATCTCACATAAATTATAATCTTAAATTCTGAAAACAACTCATCCTGGTAGATTTGATTTTCTTTATTTCACCAGAAGAAAATGAGGTTGTGAAGTGTTAAGTGATTTGCCGGAAGCCGCCCCACTAACAGGTATCAGAGTTAGGATTCAAACCCCATCCAACTGTCCCCAGAACTGGAGCTTCCTGCACTACATCACACTGTCCCCTACCATCTCCATCCTCTAAACACCTCTGTGTAACAGCTACAACAAGGAGACAGAGCATCATCTTCTTTGACCTCTTGTTTGACCTTGTTTGACCAGGAACATGTACATTGAGAGTCTCAAACTTTTCGTGTTCTGCACATGTCAGCAAATGACCAGGAAAGCACTGTCTGTACTGATTTTGGAGTTAACAAAGAAATTTTAGGGAGTGGGTGAATTTGCAAATATGGAATCTCTGAATATTGAGGATGGACTCTTCACGTATACAAGGCTGACATCTGGGCGGGATGCACTGGTATGGCCATCCCTGTTGTAAAATATTGAGGGATTCTTTCTCACTGATTGGTAAGTAGCCAATGCGCTAAGTTTCCTGGGCGCCATCTGACTTCTCCCCTGGGACCTCTTTACAAATGATCAACTAAAAGGTTAACACCTGGCACAGTTAGGAGGCCTCCAAGACTCTGCTCCTGTGCCTGTGGCTGGTTTACATTTCGATTGGAAGGCCCCTCCGGGACGGCTGCTAAATGTTTTGACTATCGCTCCTGTGTACATGTGCTCACCCACTTTTCTGTTTCTAGGATTTAAAGAGCACAAGGCCAAGAACTGGAATGCAAGCTCCTTGAGGGCAGGAACCATGTCTGTCCTGTGCACTCCTATATTCCCAGCCTGGAAGAGTGACTAGAATAGTAGGCATTCAATAAATGTTTGATGAACAAATGAACGAATTAGAAACTCTCATTGAGGTTAGTCAGGCAAAGGGTTTCGGAAGCTGTAAGTCTCAAGCCAGGTCTTCAAGGAAACAGCCATGTATTAGAAAAGATGTGGGCTGGGACGAGGACGGAATTCTGCAGGGCAGTAAGAACTAAGAAACGTACAAGGAGGGGAAGGAAAACAGTCTGGCCACAGCAAAAAGGCCATGGCATGGGGCAACGGGGGGCCCCCATTAGAAGTGGGCGGCCAAGGGGTGTTGGGGGCATTGGGATGAGAGTTGGGACAGACACAGGGGGAGTATTAGGCTCTTCATTCCGCACCTAAGTTTGGATAGTGAGTTGAGTTTAATTTAGTTTAGTTTGCTGCAATGGCTGGAAGTTGGGTTTCCTTCATTACTTCAACAAATACTTATCGAGCACCTATTCTAAGCCAAGTGACGTTCCAGGTACTGGGGATACAGCATCGAACAAAACACAGTCTCTACCCTCATGGAGCTCACACTGTAATGAGGGAGATAGACAATAAATACATATAATATTCCATGGGAATGAACATAGTACAGCCACTCTGGAAAATAGTCTGGTAGTTTCTTAATAAACTAAACATAATTTAATATATGACTGAACAATCACACTCTAGGGCATTGGTCCCTGAGAAATGAAAACTTATGCTCAAAAAAAAAAAACCACCCTGTACACAAATGTTTGTAGCAGCATTATTTGTACTAGCCAAAGTCTGGAAGCAGCCTAGATGTCCTTCAATGGGTAGATGACTAAACAGTGGTACATCTATACCATGGAATACTACTCAGAGATAAAAAGGAGCTAACTATTGATACAAGCAATGGCTTGGATGAATCTCAAGAGCATTGGGCTGAGTGAGGAAAAGTCAAGCCCAAAGGTTATATACTCTATGATTTCATTTTTATAAAATTCTTGAAATGACGATGACAGACATGGAGAACAGATTAGTGGTTGACAGGGACTGGGGAGGGGAGTAGGTGGATGTGGCCATAAAAGGGCAACATGAGGGGTCCTTTCAGTGATAGAACTGTCCAGTATCTTGACTGTGTTGATACATGAACACGCACATGTGATAGACTGACACTGAATTATAGGCACACATTGTATTGATGTCAGTGTTCCAGTTCTGATATGATATTGTAGTTATGTACATGTAACCACTGGGGGAAACAGGGTAAAGGGTACACAGGGCTGTCCTTGTACTAGCCTTGCAACTTCCTGTGATTCTACAATTATTTCAAAATAAAAAGTTAAACAATGTAATATTTCAGCTCTGCTGGGAAAATTAAGCAGTATCAGGAGATAGTGACAGGTAGATGCTGTCTTAGAAAGAACAGTCCAGGAAAGTGTCTATAAGAAAGTGACATTTGAGGAGACCTGACTAACAAAGTAACCCACAATGGGTTTCTGATCAAAGACATAAATTCCAACCACACAACAAGCATCATTTTAGGGGAGAACTGGTCATTTTCATGGCAGGAGATTAGGGAGTGGGGACTGATGGCTCTGCCCACTAGGCAACTGCACATGCGCAGTAAGATGGGGAGGGAGGAGCCTATTGGTAACACCCACTGAGGGGCAGGGCTTGCATTTCCAGAGACAGAGGAGAATTGCAATTGAGAAAGACCTAAATGCTAGGGAACACGTATGAGAGTGCATGTGTGCGTGTGTGTATGTGTGTGTCTGTATGTGATGTTCACGCTGACACAGAAGAGGGCTGGGGGCCGTGGGAAGAGGTAGCTAATGCCAAAGTTTGATTTGAATCCCGTGCCCCTAACTCATGAGCCCATACCTCGCATCTGTGCACTGCCCCTGGTTTTGCACAGAAATGTCATCTTTCTCTGGAAAATCCCTCCATCTCTGTCTGGGAAATCCTGTCCCATCTTTTAGAGCTCAGGGGCAGCTTCCTCTGTGAAGCCTCCCCTGATTTCATGTCCTGTACCCCTAATAGTTGTGACCTCTCTTGTGGCTATGGGATGGGGTGGGACATCAGTGCTGGGGTTCACGGGAGTTCTGGGGACACTGGGAAGAAACAACTAGGCTGGAGGTGGAAGGAGGGCTCTGAGTTTTGCATGTTGAAGTTTTGTATCTGAGTTTCTGCATTTGAGTTAAGATTCCTATAAGGATCTAACCTAGTAATGGACACTGTGCCTTCTGAACCCAACTTTTGAGGAGAAGGGCCCAGGAGTTTTCACTTTTAATAAACAGTCTTGGTGACTATTATGATCAGTCAAGTTTGGGAAACACTGTGCTCATCTAAATCTCTCAATTTACTGATGAGGAAACAGGTTCAGGAAAGGGAACTGACTCACCCAAGGTCACCTAATCAGTTAGTGACTGAACTAGGACAAAAGTGAAGCCATTTGTCCAACTGGACGTCCCCAGCAACTTTATAGTAAATCCCCCACATACTGTGCTGTGTCTCATACATTGTGGGGCGTTTAGTACAACCCTGGATGGATGAATGAATAAGATTAGTATCCACCATCTGCAAGGTTTTAATGGGAGTTGGACACTGGATAGGTAAATTCCGATAGGGCACAGCAGAAAAGAGGTAGAAAATATGCCTGGAACTGGGGCAGCAGGCAGCTTAAGTGGGGCAAAGCAGACAGCACCAGGCAGAACACAGCACTGTGTAGCCCTTCAAAATCCTCAAGTCTGGGACGTGAGCATAGACAATGGTTTGAAGTTCACTCCTAAATCCTTGGCTCACAACAATGTCAGTCCTAGTCTCTTCCCTCCCCCTTTCCCATCACTGTCACTTTCCAGTACGAGGTGACTCTTGTCTCAGTCAGGAGGAAAGGCAGATGGCAAAGAGGCTCACTCACCTGATGAGTGTGCAGAACTGTAAGAACGATGAATTCCTTAGCGCTCCTACAGAGAGAAGAGGGAACAGGAGAGTAGTGTATCATGCACTGGGTATTCGTCTAGCACAAGAAGCAACACCAGGATTTTCCCCTGGGCTGCATTCAGGTATATGGATTAGGACAGAGGGCAATCTAAATATCTGCATGGCTGCCTCGCCTCCCATCATTCTTAGCGGCTGACATCCACCATCTATATGTTCACACAGCCACCTGAAGACGGTATTCCCGTGATCTCTGGGGTTGTCATTTTGCAGGTCTTCTGTTTATATTCCTCCTCACATTCTCTCTGTAGAAATTCTCAAACCCTAGGAGTGATTTTATTGGTAGGCTAAAAAATTCTCCAGGCAAACTAAAGACCTGAATTATGGAACTCAAAGGGTGCACAGTCAGAGTCCTGGGAACTGTGTACCATGATTATTGGCAATTTGGTATTTAAGCAAGAGGAGAAATTCAAAGGAAAAACCCAAAGGAGGTCATTTGGTCATCATGACTCATACTCAGCAGATTTGTTTTAATTGAAGGACCAAAAAAATGAGAGCCAGCGAGCAACAGATGGGAGCCAAGACTCTCCAGATAGCAAACATTCAAAAGGATGAAGAATTTGACTCTTCAGACAAGAATTACACCAATGATCCAACAGGCTATGAGGTATGAAAATTCTCTCCCAGGAATACATAATCCTTTAAAAGAATTAAAAGAAATGGAAAGAGTTTGCCTTGAAGGAGCTTCCCTTCTCTTTGCTGGCCTTTTTTCAAATGTTTCTATGAACAAAGGTGTTCAGAAAGCAGAGTCAAGATGCCCTTGATTCTGGGTATTCAAGAAGGGCCAAGGCCCCCTGCTCAAGGACTTGGAACATTTCCCATATTCAATGAGGCAGAGTCCGGGGATGGATGAGCTGTAGGGTTTGGGAAGCTCTCAGGAGAAGGAAGTTGTGTTCCAAGGAAAACCCCATGGAAAATCCTTGCACAGGGCAGGGGCCTAGTGTAAATTGGATTGTGTGACTTCTATGCTCCAGCCCCTGCCACGTCTCTCCATGTCATGTAGAACAGAGCCAAAGTCCTCCCAGTAACTACCTTCTCCCCCTTCCTTAACTTATTCCACATGCTGGCTTCTCCCCTGTTCCCCATACATGCCAGCCACACTCCTGTCTTAGGGCCTTTGCACTGGCTCTCCTGGCCTTCTCTCCACACTCTTCCTTTCTTCAAGTTTTTCTTGAAATGTCACCTTCTCATTGAGGCCGACACTGGCCATGCTATTTAAAGTTGCACTCTGTACCCCTGTGCCCAGCATTCCTGATCCCGCCTTCTAGTCTTTCATAACATTTCTCGACTTCTAGTATATTGTACAATTACTTATTTAGCATGTTAATTGCTCATGCTGTGCCTCCTTCCACTAGAATGTAAACTCCAAGAGGCAAGTATTTTTGTCTGTCTTATTCACTGCTGTATACCCAGTGCCTAGAACAATGCCTGATGCACTTGATATAATGAATATTCACTGAATGAGTGAATGAATGATCTGCTAGCCCCTGAGGTTATCAAACGAGTGAGCCCTGCCTTGACCCTGAAGGTGCTCTGGACTCCCTCACAAAACTGGATGACCTTGTTCTGGGGTGCAAAGATATCCACTAGAAGCAAAGTGAAGACTTCTGAGAGGTCAGGCTGAAAGAACCTCAACGTGCTCTGATGGGGTTGAAAGAACTCACCCTGTGTTGGTGTGGTGGTGCAGCATGAAGGGTGAAGGATGGAGAGGTGGGAATTCAATGGACAAACTGAACTTGGAGGAGAGACAAATTAAAGGTCATCAGGGACCAGACACGTTCCAGGATATTGAGCTGGATGTGGAGCACATCGAGGAAAGAGGGCTATGGACTTTAGGAGGAAGCACTGCAAACCCGTCCAGAGTTAGCGAGAGGACCTCACTCCAGACGCAGAGCGTGAAGTCTGCCTTCGACGGAGAGGGAGGGGCTCTGGAGGCAGGTGGGCTTTGGGAGAACAAAAAAGCACATGGTGCCGTTTGAGGGGAAATAGCCAAGGTCCTTCAAACTGAGGTTGTTAGCCCATGGGATTTAGAGTAATCATCTCTATCCTCTCATTCCTCATCCTCACGTCTATGCAAGGGGGAGTGTGGGTGGAACGTGCGTGTGTCTGTGGTGGGAGTAGGGGGTGTGGGAGTGTATACAGAGTATGCATGTGTGTGTGAGCATGTGGCACATGTGGGTGTGGGCATCCTTGTAGTGCGTGGTGTGTGTTTGCATGTGGCATGTGGTGGGCATGGTGTGTGGAGGGGGGTGGTATATGGTGGCATGATGTGTGCAGGGGTAAGTGGGGGGGAAGTCAGTGTGATTACTCTCACAGACATTTGGCAGTGGTCCTCTTAAGACTTCTTTCTGTCACCTGCCCCCACCTGGAGAGGGCACTAAGGGGTCACACTGTAAGCAAAATCCACAATGGCAGGTTCCCCTCCTCAACCCGCTGGCCAGGGGTTTGGATTTTCATCTCCTTGTGGGTTTTTTTGGAGTAGGGTGGGGAGGCAGGAAACCATGTCTTGCTCACACTGTGCTTATCTCACAATGTCCTTTTAATGGCTTGTTTGGCCCTCATTGGTCACTTGGTGTGTCCCACTGCACAGTAAGTCAAAAATCAAGGGGCTTGGGGGAAGGGAGCAACTGGGTGGAGGGAGGTGAGGTGAGCTCTGGCAGGAGGCTGTTTCTTCATGTCTGCTCACACCCCTGGACAAGGCTAAGCCAGGGCCCTGGGCCCCGGAAGTCCTGGGTAGCCAGGAGCCCTGGTTAGGGCTGCCCTTCCTGGGAGGGCTCCTGTGAGAGCCAGGGAAGGCTGTGGCAGCCATAGCTATGCCACTGGTGGGACGGGGAGGGGGCCGTGTTCAGCTCTTGCCAAGGCCCAAGAGGCCTCTATTACCTGATGAGGTCTATGAACCTCTCCCTGGGGGCTTCACTCACGTCCTCCTCATTAATAGCCACAATCTGGTCACCAGCCAGGAGCTTGTCCTCAGAGGGGCCTCCTGCAGAGGAGAGGAGAGAGGCGTGAAGGCTTGGGGCCACTGCTGGGAAGGCACAGGTCTGGGTGAGAGGGGACAGCCAGCGCCTGAAGGAGCTGACGTGGGTGCCGAGGCCTGCAGGAGACAGCCAGGGGTAGGGCTGCGGTTGGAGCCCCGGGCCGCTGCTGCCTGTGGCAGACGGAGGGCAGAGGACTAGAGGAGGAAAATGGAGTGGCCCTCCTTTGGCAGGGAGTGGTGTGGCAGCAAAGGCCTGGCACTTAGCTGAGGTTAATGAGTGTCTTACTGGCTTGGATCTAAAGGAACACGGATTTCTGCGTCCCCAGGAGGGAGCTGCTTGGGCACTAGGAATGACTTCTAGACTACTGGGGGGTGATACAGGTGACAGGAGAGGGTGAGGAATCTTCTTACTTGAACGTTACTCACACTTCCTGGTCTGGAATGATGTAGGCGTTCACTCACCTGCCTAGAGACAGGTGATCTCAAGGACTTATTGTCTTTCCCCTCTGAGACATGCTACTCTCCAAGAAATGAAGGGAACAAGGCACAGAGCCTAAATCATGGGCAGTTAGAAATTCTTTTTCTCTTCTTCCCACCTCTGTTGTCTGAGAGCCTTACCTTCCCAGTAGGGGTACAGGATGGGGTAGAGGGGCGCCCCAGGCTGTGCTGCCTCTGGTGGTTAGCCAAAATCGGCTTGGAGAAAAGCTCTTCACAGATTCAGGTAAAATGATAAGTTGGATCCAACTGAACTGAAACCCGAAAGAGATGTTTCATGACAGGCCTCACTCTCAGAGAAGCCTGAATTCTCATTTGTATCTACTTGAAAGGGCCAGAGCTCAACTACTCCCTCTCTCCACCAAGAAGTGTGCTGTGCCAGTTCCCCAAACATGAATAAAAACAAGGCAATGATGTCACCTGAACACCACTTGATGGCTCTGGAGCAGGGGGGCCTGTATGTGGAGGGTGGCTTTGCCGGCCCAGCCAGCGGGACTCACCACTCCAACTGCAATGACCCTCAATCCCCGTGGCCCCATCCCTGACAGCACAGTAACTTCAGAAATGGGGAGTGTGATGGTGAAGACCCCACTCCTTGCAGCCAGTCAGGCTTGGACTCTAATACCAAATCTGCAATTCACTAGTCGTGGGACCTTGCACAAGACAATCTCTCTGAATATCTCTTTCCTCATCCGTGAAATGGGGAAATAACATCATAAGAATGTGGGGAGGATAAAAGGGATGATGAATGTATAGCACTTAAAACAGCTGATGGATTGATGTTGGTAAGTCTTCAATGAGTGGTCATTATGATATCCTCCAAGGGATAATTCTTTCAACTCATTTCATTCCTCCTCTCTACTTCAGCCCCAAATGCCAGTCTTTTAGGTGGAGGCCACTCTACCTATTTCCTCCCTCCCTTCCATCCACCCATCATTCCTCCCTTTTAATGGAAGAGGTCCTCATGGAACTCAACCTCCAATCACAGGCCTTGGCTCTCTGGTGGCAGTGGTAATATCAGTCTACCACTATTTTCATGGAATGGTTCATTGGCTTGTTTAAGAGTTCCTTTAAAGGATGCATCTTATCTTTTTTGTGGTCTCCAAAACAAGTTCTTTCCATGTGGGAGCCACCTGGGCTGCGGGCAGCTCTTCGACCAGCCTGCCGGCCCCCTGGCCTCCTGTGTTCTTGCCTGTGGCTTTCCTTCTCTCCAGGTCTCCAACTCCCTCCTCTTCACTATCATACCACCTGCAGTGACCCTGTGAATTCTGTCTCTTCTGACGTTAAAGCCTGGGCTCCCGGTGGTCTATGACTAAGTTTTATCTGGTCCCTCTTTCCCAGGCCAAATCTGATTTTGGATCAGAGCCTCAAAAACCTTTTGCCAAACTGCATGACTGACTCAGGAGCCTTAGGTCAGCCGCAATCTCCTGTACTGAATTTTTGTTTCCTTTATGCCCTCGAGTTGAAGAGCGAGCTTACAAAAATCTTTTTCTTCTCCTTTGAGGATTGTGGAATTCATCAAATTTCTGCTAGACCAGTTTGTACTCCAGCTGCTCCTCTTGACTGAGCGAGAAACTCTTGTAAACATCTAAAGCCTCGGGCCCAGCAAGTCAGGAACAGAGCTCCTCTCCGTCTGTCTTTTCTGTCAATGCCGAGCAGATTCAGAACAAAACGGTGCTCAGGCCCTCTCCCATTTCATTCACAGTTCCGATGGGGCTCTTGCTTGGTCAGTCCCATCCAGTCCCGTGCAAGCCCTGCTTCCCCCTCCTGGCCTCGGACAGGCTCAGGTGCAAATCCGAGCTCTGCCACTTCCTAGCTGAGTGGCCCTGGACAAGTCATTTCCCTTCCTCTATGCCTCACTTTCCTCATTTGTAAAATAAGAATGCTATTACTTACCTCGCAGGCATGGCTGTGAGGATTAAACAAGGTGATGTAAAGCACACAGTAGGTGCTTCATCGATGGGAAGTGTTGGTATCGCCACTGTGGCATTCTGAGATTTCATTCTCCCCTCCCCTCCTCTCCCACCTATGGTCTCTATCCTGATTCCAGTATTCAATGAATGACCTATTTCATGAATATGTACCAGTCTCCACAGCCTGATGGCTAGATTCTTGGGGAGAGTAACTCTGTCTTGTTCTTCCCTGTAAGCTTGCTGGGTTTAGAGTAGGCAATCTATAAATACTTGTTGAATTGAATTGAATTGGATAGGTATTTCTCATCCAAGGCAGTATGGCTCTTCTATGAAGGGTCTATGCAAAGGGAAGCTTTATTAAGACCCAGGCCCTAGTAAACCATCAGTTGCAGCCTCTGTCTAGAGCCTAAGTAGCCTCAGTGGTTTGTGTGGCTAAGTCTTCAAAGACCAGCTCCCTCATACGGTTATAAGTTGGCAAGTCTTTACCCACTCTTCATGAATTCTTTGGCAACACACTCTACTTGGGTGCTCTGATCTTTGGGAAGATGTGTAGGTGTTTGAGGGGGGGTAGGAGCCAGGGCCAGGGGGACACTCTGAGGGACACCTACCTGGCCTCACAGATCGCACCACCACAGGCCTCTCACTGCCAGCCACGAAGCCAAAGCCATATATAGGGTCCCGGTGAATGGTCACTTGTCGCAGCGTCTCTGCTGGCAGCTGCCCACATTCCATATCATTTGTGCTCTCTTCCTGCATCACATGACTGAGGGGAAGGGGAAGATGGGAGCAAAAGAAGATGCAAAGGCAACTAAGCCTCAGAAGCAGCCGGGGGAGGGACAGCGATAAGGGCGCTGGCCATGGTACCCGGGAGTTCACACACATAGCTTCCTACACCCTCTGACCCCAGCAGACCCAGCAAAGTGATGACCGCCTGGTATTTCAGACTGGAAAAAGAAGAGTCTAGAAAGGAGGAGCTGCTTGTCTACAGGGCCAGGGCCAACAGAGGAAACAGGTGCCATGGAGCCTGACATTAGTCCTTTCCTCAAGATATTGGGACTCTAGAAGGAGCCCAAAGACAAATGTGTTGTTCTTTGGAAGTTTAACTGGTATCACCCATTGAATCGGCTATTTACTTCCTAAGAGAAACCAAAACCTTGAGGGAAGGGCCTACAAAACAGGCAAGTTAAGTGGGGGAAGCAATGTGAAGTCATTTCAGAACATGGAGCACCTTCATGAAGTCCTTGCATAATTTTAAACTTGGCTATCCCTTAGGTTATATATAAAAATAAATGACTAAGATGCCATATATAAACAAATGGGCTAAGGTGGAGGACCATCCCCTTACACAACTGTGCATAATGCCAACTTATTTCAGTTAATGGGACAACTGGAAGATGGCTCCCATGGGCAAGAAGACATGGGGACCCTGGGCTTGAAAAGGCACTGGGTATGGGGACAAGAACAACTGCACAATGCCAGCAGACCTGAACCCCAGACGAGCTGGGAGAAGAGAAATTGCTGCCCAGTACTTGGAAGAGATTAGAGATGGTGCCCCCAATGCCCACAACTTCACTTACTGAAGCTTAGAAATTATACAAGGACTTTATAAAGGGTCTCTGGCAAGGGACAGGGTGAAGCATACTGTACGCCAGGATGGGTCTGAGTGAAGCATTTGAATGAAGAGCCCTAAGGACTGAAGGCTTGGGACCCCTGGAGTTTGTGAAGGCAATGGGTGTGAGGGCAAGGAAAGAGGCAAAAAGGGGGAATGAATGGCCAGTGGCAGGACAGGGCATGTGGAGGTGGAAGAGAAGGGACCAGAGCCAAGAGACTCAGAGCCTCAGCTCCCGGACTTGGCACAGGCTTTCTGGACTAATAAGTGGGGTTGGGTTTTCTAGACTCAGTGTGAGTATTCTCTAAAATTAAGGTTTCAGGCAGGGCCCGTCTGAACAAGATACAAAGGGCCAGGAGCTAATTAATCAAACTAGCCTAAGGTTGGGAAAAGAAGTGGGAGGTTCTGACACGATGAGAGTGATTGCTGACTAGCTAAGAATACCAAGTTCCTCAGTAGCAAATGATTGTAAGCAATTAGGTTGTTTATCAGGACACAAATTTGGTAATTAGAGAGGAGCTTCTGGACTATGGATGGGAGGGATGGTGGGAAGCTTTAGAGCAATTGTATACAAGAGAAAGTTATAGTCCCAGGCTCATCTTTCTCATAGAAGAACTCAGGAAGGAAGACATACCGTGGCTGCTTTGAATCCAGCCACATCAACTCTGGCTGCACCCAAGCTGGCTTGGGCTCTGACTGGTGCCCCTTAGGGAGGTAGAAGGGGCTGTAAGGATGAAGTCAAGCCTCCTGAAGGTGAATTCAGAAACTGGCTCCTTTCCTCCCACACTGGTAAGACAAACTGTCACTCTTCAACAGAAAATCACTTAGAAGTTGGAACACGGCTGTCTGGTGTCCTGGATAGACAACCTCCCAGGACAGAGGCTCGGCAAGGGTGGCTTCAGGCTGGCACCCCTCTCCTTTTTGTTCCTGGTCCAAAGCAGGCAGGAGCTTGGCCTTGAAAAGAGCCAGAGAACATCTTCCTGTAGCTGCCGAATGTCTTGCCTGACCCCTGGGGCTGTTTCCGAAATGAGCCCTTTGTCTCCAGTCATCTAATCAACCTCGTCTCAGTGGCACTAAAACGGCCTCTTCTTGGGATGACACCAGCTCATTTCCATCATGGGCACCAGCCAGGGCAGCCTGGATGATGAGAGCCTGTCGGGCTGCACAGCCTATGGCAGACGGAGCAGGGACACCACAAGGAAGATCCAGGCACCCATGGAAGTGCTTGACTCACTGTCTCGCACTCAGGGTCCCCTGGCCACGGCAGCCTCACTTTTGCTGCCTTTTTTTCCCAAAGCATGGGATACTTCAGTCTCCATTGGTCCTTGAGGCACCGTCAATACTCATGAAAATAGACACTCCTAGTGCCAGAGGAACCAACAAGCTAAGAGCCTTCCGTGATAACAAGTTTTCTGCTTTACTGTTTTGACTATGTTGATCCATCAACAAGTATTTAACGAGTGCCTAGCCAGACAGTTGGAGCCTCGGGGGACACGAGAAGTTACAGATCTCTGCCTTCAAACATCTTCCAGTCTAGTGTGGATAGGGGGCGAGAGACGAGTGTACAATGAACAAAAGAATTAGAGTGCCAACTGAAAATATGACTTCCATAATTAGGTCTAAATTGTGTGTTCAGAAAAGGGGGTGGAGGACTGGAGAGGGCTCCCTGGAGGAGGCAGGAACAGTGCTGGACAGCCAAGAAAGGGTGGTGATGGGAAGAGAGACAAGAGGCTAAGCTCTGTCCATGGGCAGCCCCCATCTTCCCAGAGGGGACCCCACTATTTCTCCCACAGGCACAAGCATGTCTCTAGGTGTGACTGGAGCAGTTAGTCCCTGGGTTGTCCCTAATGGAGGTCCCTAACTAGGTCCTCCCCTAATTCTGCAAGCAGCCCTGTTTTCAGGCTGCCTGGGCCTTCCTAATATCTGGGGTCAGGAAAGAAACATGTCTGTTAAGGGACCAGAAGGCCATTTTGCAATGCAAATGGAAGCCATCCCTTAGCTCCTGGGGTTTGCATCTTTCAGCGTCTGCAGCTCAGTCCGTGTGAAATTTGCTAAGTGCCTGGGGACTTGGGAGTGACACTGAAGGCAAGCAGTGACGGATGACAGGAGCTCAGCTGTCCGCAGGCCACGTGATGGGCCTCCTGGGGGAAATACGCAATTTGACTTTGAAGGATGTTTGGCTTCTGGCTTCTGGTCCCTTCAGACAGGGCACCCTGAACAAAATTAAGAAGCATCTCCCCACCCCCAGCCCAGCTTTGTTTCTGGGACCTGCTATTTCCTTCTGTTTGCCCCAAAGCACACAGTGCCTTCAGTCTGCCCTGTTTCCACCCAAGGCCCCAAAGGTAACCCTTCCCCTTGCACCAGGCTTGCCCTCCCTCTCTAGTCAGTGACCCAGGACCCAGGTAAAGGTCTAGCCTTTCTCTTCTGCCTAATGATAACGACACTTTGTAGCCACGTGATTCTTTTCATTTTTACACCCATTACCTCATCCGAGAAAAGGTGTTTTCATATTCATTATCTCCTCACAGTCTCTAACTGTCCTGCCAAATAGGCTAGGTCTCTGCTCCTCCACTACCCTAGCCTCCAAGACAGAGGCCAATGAGGGCCCCAGCCAGAGCCAAATTTCTTGGACTGGGCCCACAATTCCAGCACCCCCACCTACACCCACTCAGGGTCCTGGACCTTCTGGCTATTCGGTCTCCATCTCAGGGCTGGCCCAACCCTGCAGCCAGCATCTCTCCACATCCTGGCCAAGTCTGGATGGCCAGCCCACATCTTAATTCATCTGCCTCTGATCCACTTCATTCAGCATCGTTGGGAGAATGAAATGAGATCATGGTTACAGAAACACTTTGGAAGGTGAAACATATCACGTAGATGTAGCGGTGGCAATATTCCTGGTAGCATTATTCAGGCTGGCTGGAGGAGCAGAGAACGGGTGCCGGAGATGAACTTCAGCAGCTTCACACAATCCAGGCCCTTCCCCCATCAACACCTTGCCACTAAGTGGCAGCCCCGCAAAGCGCTCTGTCCCCACGTTTTCTAGGCAGCTGTCCCAGCTCTCAGATGACCTGGCTCCGTGTGGACACCCTGACTCCAGTTCATCTGTGGGCTAAATTGATCCCCCTATTGCTGTCCAAAGAGGGACCTGTGGCTGGATCGCATGCTGACAACAGTTGCTAGGCAGGACGCAGGTGAAGGACAGGTGAACTGAGAAGACGGATTGATTTGGAGCTGCTGCTCTCTTCCCTGCACTTTGGGGCAGGAAAACAGAAATGTATGTAACAGCTAAACTGCCAGGCGTCAGCTTTTAGTTCCCCGTCCCTCCTTGCCTTTGGCTCCTTTTTCTTTACATTTGGTTGGCTCCTTGGGGAGTCTTGTCACTCCCCTTGCAACTGGAAGGATATGGAGCCACGTGGGGCCAATTAGCCCTCTGATTCCAATCACAGGAGTCTGACTCTCCGGGAAGCTCCAGAGATCCAGCCTGGCAGCTGGGACCCCAGGAGATGCTATCTTCTCCTTGTGGCAGGAATGGGAGCTCCTTCCTGGCGACTCTGAAGGAACTGCTCTGGTGCCCTCTTGTAAGCAACTTGAACATAAATCCTTCTTCCAGTAAAGGAGCCCTCACTTGGGCTAGCTGCTCCTTACTCTAGCAGCACCACTCAGACTTGAATGGACATACGCACCACTGGGGGATATGGCCAGAACGGTTGTGATTTAGTAGGTCTGGAACAAAGTTTAAAATTCTATCAAATTCCAGGGTGGTGCCCATGTTGCTGGTCCACAGCCCACACTTTGAGGAGCAAGATCTAAAAGAATGGTATTCTCAGACAATGGGAGGGTCATAATCAGGTGGGACAACTGAGGTGCTTTTTATTCCAGTGAGTTATGGCATTGAAGGCCCCAGTTCAAACACAAATGCTACCTTGGAGAACAAATACATAAAGTCATGCAAACAAAGGACTCATTGGCTGAATCAGATTTACCCCAGGAGAGAATAGGAAGAGCTCTAAAAGGATATGAAATAAAACAGGTAAGGTTGCATTAAGGAAAAGGAGAGAAAGATCTGGATAGATAGGGCACCACTTAGCCTTACTAAAGAGTCTGGTCTGCACAAGAACAGCCCGAGGACTCACAACATCTGGGAGTTAAGAAGAGGAAGATGCTGAGAAGACAGTGCTGAAAACAATAGCCGTTGTTTATTAAGGACTCATGATGTGCCAGGTACTGTGTACATATGGCCTCGCTCCCACAAGGAGATATTATTGCCATTGTACAGATAGGGAAATTGAGATCTGGGGAAAGAGATTAAGTAGCTTGCTTTGGGACATCCACCTCTAATCTACACACTGGTGGAGATGCAATGTCAACCACTTTCTGTCCTGCTCCAGGGCTCATTTTCCTACACGGTTTTTGCTGTGTAGAATCTGTGGACTAAGTAGCAGGCAGTGAGCAGACCTGGTGGGAGAGTCAGCAGACTTGCTCCTTTGCCAGTGAGCAGAGGGCCAGGCCAGTGCTGTCTGTCAGAGCAGCTTCCCTTGAAGCCACCACAGCAGAGAGGACATATTGGAGACTCCAGCCCCAGAACTGACTTCCTACCTGCCTCTCAGTTCACCCTCCCATAGGGGACACTCAGCCCAGCAGGCCTCACATGCCTGTTAACTTCAGTCGCCACCAGAAAGAAGTCCACTCAACTCCGGTCAGCCCTCAGAACCCACTCTCATCCCCACAGTGTTCATCCACAAAGGCCACCTTTCTCTTCCCTTCAAACCCTTCCACTGTGTGCTGTAGGACACTCAGCCAACAGCGAACTCTTCTATAGCTTTAACTGACTCTCTGAAAGTGCCCTTTCACCTTCTTTCTCAATGGAAGACTGGTTTATTCCTTGAGGACATCACTTGCCCAGCAGCCCTCTCAAGTGGAAACTGGAATTTTTTTTCCCTCTCCAACCTCAAGACCTTCAGGACCTGCAGGGTGGGGTAGGAGCCTCCTGGCTTGCCAACGCCATTACTCCTCCTCCCTTCTGCAAAAAATCTTGCTCCTTTGAGGAATATTCCTGGTGTCCACCTCTACCACCTTCTCCTTCCTCATTGCTGTCTATGACTCCCTGAGTCGTCCTCACACTCCCTGAGGACTTCAGTTCCTAGTCACATGTGATCTGCCCTCTGCTCTAACCCTTTTTATTTTATGGTGGTAAAATGTACCTAACATAAAATGTACCATTGTAATCATTTTAAGCATCCAGTTCAGCAGCATTAAGTACATTTACATTGTTGTGCGACCGTCATCACCATCCATCTCCAGAACTTTGTCATCCTCCCAAACTGAAATTCTGTACCCATTAAACCCTGATACCCCATTTCCCTCTCCCCACAGTTACTGGCAACCACCATTCTATATTTCTGGCTCCACAAATTTGACTCCTCTAGGAATCTCGTATAAGTGGAATCATACAATATTAGTCCTTTCTTAACAGGCTTATTTCACTTAGCCTAGTGTCATCAAGGTTCATCCATGTTGTAACACGTGTCAGAATCCCCTTCCTTTTTTTAAGTTTGAATAATGTTTCACTGTCTCTATGAACCACATTTTATTCATCTGTCAATGGACACTTGGGTCGTTTCCAACTTTGGGTTATTATGAATAATGCTGCTGTGAACATGGGTATACAAAATCTGTTCAAGTCTCTGCTTTAACTTCTTTGGGGTATATATCCCAAAGTGAAACCGTTGGATCACATGGTAATCCTATGTTTAATTTTTTGATGACTTTCCATAC
The DNA here is from genome assembly GCF_048564905.1 of Vicugna pacos. Classification (NCBI taxonomy): domain Eukaryota; kingdom Metazoa; phylum Chordata; class Mammalia; order Artiodactyla; family Camelidae; genus Vicugna; species Vicugna pacos. The sequence goes on along the minus strand of NW_027328757.1, from coordinate 1,186,318 downwards.
TGTTTCCCACAGTGACTACTTTTTTTTTACATTCTTAACAACAATGGACAAGAGTTCCAATTTCTCCACGATGTCACCAATACTTGTTATTGTTATTTTCTATTTTTTGGAATTATTTTTAGTTTTTTGATGCTAGCCATCCTACTGGGTGTGCCCACTCCAACTCTTGATATAATCATTGGTGAATTCAACATCCATATGCTGATGAAGAGGCCTCCAAAATCTGCTTCTTTCATCCTCACTCAGTCACTCATTCCACCATCACAGAGATTTTGGGTGGCCATCAGATATTGGACCACAGTCCCCATCTCCCTTGCCAACATCCCACTCTGTATTCTCCATCTATTCGTCCAGTCTAACTCCACAAGAACTCCCACTGCAGGACTAATTGGCACACATAGCAATTGTTTATTCATTTGTTGTTCCCTTTTCCTGGAAATCTCTTCCTCTATTCTTTGCAGAGCTGACTTCAGGTCTCAGCTTAAATGTTACCTCCTCAGAGAGGTCTTCCTTAAGCACTTGGCCCAAGTTATTCCTTTTCTTCCTCTCCTTCAAGCTCCTTCTTATCTTCACTTCCTTTCATGTCCATGTCAGAGCCCCTATAGTGATCTATCATTATGGTCATTCTCTTGCGAACACCTTCCACTTCCTTACTTCTACTTCGTCTGCTATTCTTGCTTTGCAAACCTCATTCCTCAAACAACTCAGCCACATGCATTCTCTGCGCCTGCATCCAAGTAGCTAAAGGCAGCTGGAGAAGAACCACGCAATTGGGTAGATGGCATTCACTTTGTACCCTTGGTCTCAAACCCGCTATGGGCTCTCAATGCTATCTGGCCATCACTTTCTCACTCTCTAAGACGACTATTTCATAGCCCCTCCTCTCTCCTCCATCCTTCCTACCTCCCCATTTGTCCCAACAAGTCTCAGACGATCTTATCCCATCTGTTACTGAACAAAGAGAAGCAATCAAATGAGAGTTCCTTTATCTTACCACCACCGAATCTACACACTGCCCTGTCTGTATCTGTACCCAGGATTCCTTTTTCCCTCCTGCTGAAATGGAGGAGCTTTCTTTTCTTCTATCTATGGCAGGTCTGTTCCTTGACACTCGGGTACCATAGAGGAGACCCTCATCTTCTCAAGGATTTTGCTCCGTTGGGCATTCACTCTCTTTCCCAAATCATCATCTCTTCACCTCTGCAGAATCATGCTAGTGTATTTTCTCCACATATTTTCTCCACATCTTCATCTCCTACTTGCTCCTCAATCCACTCTAATCTGGCTTCTACATCGTTCACTCCAGAGTTGCTCTTGTTAAGATCACCAGTGGCTTTCATGGTTATCTCTTAGTCCTCATCTGACTCAGCCCCTAATCAGCTTTGGACAATTGACCACTCCCTCCTTCCTGGAACATTCTCTTTCCTTGGCTTCTGTGACTATTTCCTGATGTTCCAATTAATTTTCTGCCCACTTTTTCTTTGTCTTCTTTGTGGGCTTCTCCCCCTCTCCTTACTCACTGGAGACTGCAGTTCTTCCCAACTCAGTCCCAGGCCTTCTCTTTCTCTCTCTACTCTCTTTCTCTGGTGATCTATCAGCCCCCTGCCTTGAAATACCATCTACATGCAGACAACTCCCAAATGTGCCTTCTACCCATACCTCTTCTGTGAGCTCCCAAGCTCCTATATTCCAACTATCTGTCTGACATCTCCACTCCCGTGTCTCAGAGGAATTGGAAACTTAACATGTCCAAAGCTGAACTCTTGATTTTTTCCCCTCAAGCCTAAGCCTCTGTCAGCCTTCCTCTCTCAGTACATGGCACCATGAATGCTTCAGTGCTTCAGCCAGAAAACTGTCAGTCTTGAGTCCTGTGTCTCCCTTTCCCTCACCCCTCACCTCTAATCCCTGAATAAGTCTTTGCAGCTGTTCCTTCAGAATCTGATCAATTCTCTCCATCTCCACGGCTGTCACCTAGTGTAAGCCACCAGCATCTCTACCCTGGATGGCTACATCATCCTCCTTCCTGGTCTCCCTGTAGCCACTGCAGACCCCTCTTAAGTCTGGTCTCTACAGATATTGCAGAAGTCCAAATCAGATCCTGTCATTTCCCTGCTTAAAACACTGTACACGTTTCCCACTGCAAGTGAGGAACATCCAAACTCCTTTTCAATGGCTGACGAGGCCCCGTTGTGATCTCCTCCGCCCTCTTTGCCAACCTCTCTTATGCTACTCTTACTCTTGCCTAGAACAATCTGGCGCTACTGGCCTCCTTTCAGTTTCTGAACACATCAAGTTCTATGCTACCTCCAGATCTTTCCACTGAACATTCTTTTTGTCCTGGAAACCTCTTTCCCCATTCTTCACATGGCTGGTCTCTCACCCTTTGGGTCTCCACTTACACATTACCTCCTCACAGAGGTCTTCCCTGAGAACTCTGCCCCTTCTCTTCCTATCACTGCAACCCGATCTGTTTGTTTCCTTCATGAGACTGATCACAATCTGTAATCATATATTCATTTCTGTGAGTACTTTGCTGTAAACCCCATATGAGTATTGACTGTGTCTCTTGTTCAACAGTGTATCTCTGCCACCTAGCATGGTACCTGGCACATAGCAGGTGCTATAATAAATATTTTCTAAGTAGCTTGATGGATGCACAGATAGGAGTGATTTGTAGGCACATGGATCCTCTGGCTATGCCATGAAATTCATTATTAAACGCCTACTGGTTCTGTCTCAGCCTATGAAAGACAGGTTTCTAGATGGGGAGTCTGGGCCATGGGAGAAACCCTTCCATATCCTTGGCTAAGACAAAAATAGGGAGAGAATGAGGTAAAAGGAAGAGGATGAGGAGGGCTACAATTTAAGAAGAAATTACAGCCAGGATGTCTCTAGTCCTTTGAGGAATACCAGGATGGGACATCTAATGGCTATTCCTTCTCAGGGAAGGAATGTTTCTTTAAAGGGCAAACAATTCTTCTTTCAGAATGACCAGAGGCTCGGGAGTGGACAGGATGACTTTGGATAGTCTTTTCCATTCTTGACAGCCTCTGGGTAGACAATTCGGTTCCTTTCCTAGGGCTCCCTCCAGGGCTTTCCTCCCCCTTTCCCTCCAGGTCTTCATGGCCCTGGAGCTTCCTCCTCAGCTGAGCCTGGAGAGGCATCTTCTGGAAGACCTTCTGGTGTCTGGATTCATTTTCTGGTTGTCCAAGCAATTGCTTTTCCCAAGAGGGCTGGAATGGAGACACCTGGCACCTGTTCTGGCAGATCACCGGGGAGCAGGCAGACAAACCAAAGTCATTTGTCCTTCCACAAATACCTGGCAGCCTGGAGTCACCTCACAAAAGACCAACCCCATGATGCTTCTGAGAGGAGGCTGCAGAGGACCCTCTTGGTAACCGATCCCCTCCACTTCTCCCCTCAAGGGCTACACATACAATAGACTCAGATATCTTGTCTAATATGCCCAGACATGCTCCTAAACCCTCCCTGCTGGGGCTGCCAGCCCGGTGACAGATGTGAGGGCTGTGCCAGATGTGATGCTGATGCCATATGGCACCGTGGGTCACAAGGTCTGAAGCTGCTGCCACTGAGCTGTGGCAGAGTTAGTGGGGAGATCCCTGCATTTTACCCTCACTCACTTGTCACCAGTAGAGGCAGTGAGGGGGAACTGCAGTGATGAAACATTCACGGGAGCTTGAAGGAGTTGTTCTGTCACTCCAAAGAGTCCTGGGCCCCTCACCCCCCGCCCTCCACATCCCACACCAAGCATTCTGAGGGAGGCAGAGACAGACTGACCGAGCCAGAGGGGGAGAGATGAGAAGTGGTGGAGAAGACAGCAGAGCAGGAGACAGGGGCCAGCCAGAGCCAGGAGGGAGGAGAGAGGCGAGATGAAGCCAAGAAACCCAGACAGAAGCAGAGAATGGAGACAAGAGGAGGGCCCTGGAGACAGTGACAGAGAAAGGACAGGCTTGGAGAAGGCGAGGCTGGCAGAGATCTTTTGCCTGAACTTTTTGGAGGCCTGCTCCAGTGTCTGGTCGGCTCTCTAAATGCCCTCAAGCAGCCCCTAGCTCTGCCTTCAGGTTCCCGCTAGGACCACGTGGTAATGAGAGCCTTCCGGAATAGAACTTCCAGCCATTGAGTTCTCTGAGGAAGGGCACTGCTATTCTGCCATCCTGACAGCAGGATGACACCCGCCCCATTTCACAGATGGGGATGTGGTGAGTGAGGGGGAAATACAAAATAGCCTCAGGACAAGAACCCAGGACACTGCCCTAACTTGAGCCAATTCCCTAGCCACAAGAGGCTGTCTTTTTCTTGTGAAAGAGAATGAAATCAAGAGGAGAAAACAGGAAGGGGAGAGAATTCCAGAAGGTGGGAGGGAATGGTCATGATGGGAAAAGTGGAGTTGGCAGGGAAGGGAGCGCAGGCCCGAATTCTTCCCCTCAGTGAACACATCTCTCCGAGGCCAGGCTGGGCTGCAGAGCTCTGGCACAGAATGCTAAGCTGGGAGAGGGTCCCTGGCCACCCAGATCACTCTCTCTTCTTGGATTCTAGCCTCTAGTCTGCCAAGGGCTGAACTGTAAACAAGGCTTGGAGGCCAAGGGGAGCAGGTGTGGACAGGAGCTGCTGGGAACATCCCAACAAGTAGCTGCCTCCAGCAGCCAAAGACCCAGGGCTCAAACAGCGCCCCTCTGGGGGCTGCTTGGCAGGCGCTGGCCGCACGGGGCTCCAGGCAAAGCCTCCTGAAGCCAAATGGGGGCCTACTCAGCGGCTGGCTGTGCCATCTCTTTCCTGTCTGTGAGGCTGCCAGGCATCGATGGCCTAGGCCACCAGCCTGGGAGGCCCCCAACCACTGATTCTGCTCAAATAGCTGGAGAATCTCAGAGTTGCCAGGGATCTGGGAAGTTATTTACATCACCCTTGTCCACTCTCTGCTCATTTCTAGAAGCAGCAGGGAAAAGCTTTCTGGACGAAGAGTGCAACTGGGGACTCTAGGAGGGGCCAGATTTGGGCCCAGGGAGGGGGAGGGCACTGAAAACAGGCCCAGAGACAGAAGGGGCAGGGAGGGGCGCTGTGGCAGGAAGCATAAAGGGGACAGCCTGAGTCAGGGGCTGGGGTTCTGGGGGAGGGGATGCTGGGAAGAGGTGGGCTAGGGGAGCAAGCAGCAGGAGCTGACCCAGGGAAACAGTGAGTAAACCTTCTCTTCACTCCCTCTCTCATGTCTGGCTCTGCTGGGGCATCAGGTCCTCTCCCCAGTGCCCCCCCGCCCCACTTGGGAAGCCTGTGAGGAGATGGGCAAGCCAGTTTAGTCATAGCTGGACAGAGAAATGGCCCATTTGCCCCCTCCTTGCCTGAGATGATGCAGGTGGTATCTGAAGCCCAAGAACCATGCCCAGCAAGTGCCGGGCTAACCTTTAGTGAGGGAGCAAGCCCTGGCTTCCCCTCTGTGCACCACCTCCAAGCTGTCCATCGAGTGCATGGTTGGGGGGTGGGGTAGGGCAGAAATCAGGTCAAGAAGCAACTGGACAAAAGAGGTTATGTTAGCAGAGGCTTGGTAAATTCATGTCACCCCATCTGGAGGCATCCAGAGATACCAACTATAGCCGCAGGGCAACGAGACACCTTTTATTCTGCCTAATTGCATCTTTCTCTGAGAGGGAGGAAGGAATTCTAAGGTCTTTCCTAAGGAAAAAGAGAAGATCCTATGGAATCAGAACAGAAGTGAGGCTGAACAAAAGCGAAAGGCAAGAGCAGGTGCTGATTTTCTATCTCAGAGGATATGAGTTAGCAGTGAACACTGCACCTCCCCCATTGTTAGTTGGGGACCCCTGTCTGTTTCCAGAATGTGAGTGGCAGTAAAACGGCAAACCTTAAAGGGCCTGTAGACTTGTCTCTGGGTGGAGGTGGGTGTAGTAACGAGATCACACCCTACTCTGCAACCAGGCTCGGGGGAGACAGATCCCTAGGGAATCCCAAGAACTCACAGGCTTCCTACTTGGCGACACAGATGCAATGATGGACCCCAAACTCAGTTCAGTAAGGTAGAAAACCAGACCCAGACACTGTAGAAAGAACCAAAAGGAGTAAAGAAAAAAATAAATGTGTATTTTTGGCCTAACCCTCGGTTACCCAGAATGTTCTACTAACCAGGAAAGTCTTTCCCCAGGCATTCAGGTTTTGGCATTACAGTGTATTTATATTTTTTCAGTGATTTAAGTCCACAGAGCTGGGACTCTTTGTTACGGAATAATGCAAGCTCTGCTCCCATCTGCCCTCTTGTAAGGGGAACAACAGCAGAGTCCCTTGCAAGTCAGGAGCTCCCTCCACCGGCTTTTAGATCGTATTCATTCATATGAGCCACAGAGATGTACTGAGCACCTACTCTGTGCCAGGCACAATGCTGGGCACTGAAGATAAACTAGGGCTAACCTCTCCGCTCGGGGAGGTGGCAGTCTGAGGTGGGGGCAGGTATGTCAACAGACAAATATAAAACCATGTGTCCCCTGGCACCACAGGGGGCAGCAGAGGATGCTATGGGAGTACAGGGGAGGGCCATTCCCCCCTCCCCATGACTCCCACCCAAGCTGAAGGTGAATAGGAGCCCAGCAGATGGACGAGGCAGAGAAGGGCATTCCAGGAAAGGAGAAGATTCAACAAAGAGGGAAACCTCTAGGTATTTAAGCCACTGGCATTAAAAGAAGAAATCATAGAAAAAATTCAGGCAAAACTGAAGCAAATCTTTAAATTCTGGCTACAGGAATGAGGGCAGAGGACAAGTGCTACCCAGTGGCCCCTTTTGTGTGGCCTTCTGAGATGATACACTGCACTCAGAAGAGGCCACAGGGACCACCAGGGACCCAGCCCAGCACTGGGCTACTAGCAACACATCCTCTGCACCACTCAAAAGCTACACAAGGAAGACCCCCTCTCGTGGGAGGAGGCAGGAAGGGTGGACTGCTGGCAGGCACACGGAAATTCAGCCATAGTAATGGGCGACCAAAGCCCAGTTATGCACACATTGAAGAGGGTCCGTGGAAGCCAGCTCTGTGAATAGGTCAGGGCTAAGGGTGGGAAATGACAAACATCCCCACTGCAGGGCCAGATGTGCCCTGGAGGAGTCCCTCCAGACCCGGCCACATTCTGTCCGGCTCACAGGGGCCATCCTGGTGGAAGGAGGGCCAAAAATCAATAGGCACAGCGATTCTTCTACTCAAGTATCGGCTGCTGTTCCAGCTCTTGAAGTCCTGGCCAAAAGACAAGCCCCCTCTCCTTCCCCAGGAGGTGGGAAAATGGCTTTGCCCAGCATTGCAGATAAGGCTTGAAAAACTTTTAGAAAATAATTCTTAACAGAGGTACTCAGATAGAGCCATGATGTCGGATTAACAGCTCCAAGCCAGCAGACCAGACACTTGTCTAATTAATAAAACCTATAAAGCAGAACAACTTATTGATGTTACAGGCACGGCGCTTAGTACAACAACAAAACCCAAATCCATGCAGAATGCTCCGTATTCTTTAGGAAGTCCTTTCTCCACCAACCTGTACAATCCCTTCTTCAACGAAAATGGCGGAGGGCGGGGGGCTGGGAATGGAGGGAACAGTGCGGAGCTCTGGGCAACTGGCTGGGAAGGCGACGGGGGAACCTCTGCCTCCTGCACAAATCTGCCAAAGGTTAGCTCCAACAGGAACTTTGGAGGCAGAGGATCTGAGCTGGAATCCCAATTCTGTGGCAAATTACTTAACCTCTTGAGCCTCAGTTCCTTCATCTGTAAAGTGGGGCTCATGATAGCACTTACTTCAAAGTACCTACATGAAGATTAAATATACAAGTGCTCAATCAATAATGGCTATTAGCAACGGCTATTATCATTGTTATGCTTAGGCACCTACCAGTAGGATCTGCTGTCCAGTTACAGCCCACTTGGTTTACCTTTCTCCACAGAATGCAATGAGGGTGATTTGAAGATTGGTTTGAATCTCTTTGGACCTTGGGCCCTGATTTTAGATCTATAGAATAAATAAGCTTTGCTGTGGGGAAAACAAACCCTGTATTACTACTTCATTAAAGTCAAGTTCTCATCCTATTTCTAGTAGTTAACAGAGTGGATGTGGAAGTAAGACTGGGTGGAAAGCCCAGCTCCGCTGCTCAGGAGCTGTGGGACCTTGGGCTTGCCCACCCCTCAATTTCCACCACCTCAATTTCCTCATCTGTAAAATGAGGATAATAATCAGGATCTATCTCACTGAGTCGTTGAGAAGATTAAATATAACACATCTAAAGCACTTACAACTGCGCCTGGCACACAGAAAGCACTGAGTGAATGCCAGCTACAGTTCTTATTGTACACAAATTCTCATTGCTACCTAAAAAGCTTAGCACAATGTTTGGCACATGGTAATAGTAGCTACTGTGATCATCAGTCCTCTCGTCAAGATGAGTGTCTGGGAGAGGTGGGGGTGAGGAGCAAAAGGGAGATCTGGGTCTTCTCTTAAGAATGAGACTAAGTGACTTAGGATAAACTCACCTTTGTGCTCTAAGACACTGCTCCCTGCCACTCGCCACCCCCCCTCCCGAATTTTACACAGCTCAGGAAAAGAGAGTGACAGGTATGCACCTGAATATTCCCACCTGCCAAGCTTTCTGCAAGTAATGCACCACCTCGTTGGGCGGTCTTATTTCTCAGCCCCGCGATGCTTCGTGAACGCCGAGGCCACGCGAAGGCAGACCAGCCAGGGTGCGCCTGGCCCTGGGGAAGCTGAGGCGCTGGGGGAGGCCGCCCAGAAGGCCCCCGCACTTCGGACACCCGGCTCCGGGCTGGGGTAGGGAGGCGGAGCTTAGGGGTGGGGCGGCGGTGGGGAAGGCAGGGCCCTTGTCCCTGGAGGGGTCGCCCCTGCCCCCCTCGGGCAGCTGCCTGGCGGCTTCTCGCCCTCCTCGCTCCTTCTCTCTCTCCTTCCCCTTTGCCACCCCCACCTCCAGCGGAAAACTTCCCGCTCACGCCGCCACTTTTCCTCGGGCACCCAAACCCTCAGCCCCGCGCATCCTGTCTTTCAATTTCTTCGCAGGTGCCGCCGCCAAGGGGCCTGCGGTGGCCCCACGACTCGAACGGCTCCTTGGGGATTCGGGATGGGGGGTTGGGAGATGGGGGTAGGGATGTCGGCTCCCGACGCGCCAACTCCATCCATCGACTGCTGGCGCCCAGCAGGCTCGCACCCGGGACGGAGGATCCACGCCAGTGCTGCCCCGAGTCTCTGTAAAGGGCCAGCAAGGACCCCAGCACCCGGCTGCTGACCCCCCAACCCCACAGACCCCATCCTCATCGGCTGGGCGCCTCTCTTTCTGGCCCTTTCCCAGGCGATCCCAAACCCGGCGGCTCACAGCGCGCGGTACTTACTGTCGGGGCCCTCTGCGGGCCGGGGCTGGGCGGCTGCCCGGCCCGGGAACCCTCTGGCCGTCTCCCCCTCGCGCTGCCCCCGGCTGTGCCCAGCGCCGACGGTAGCAGCAGCGGCGTCTGTAGGAAGAAAAAGATCGCGCCTGCCTTAGCAACCCAGCCCCTGCTGTGACCAGAATCTTAAAGAAGGAGGCGACTGGCTCAGCCCCAGAGCCTCGGCTGAGCTGAGGTGACGAACTAGCGAGGCAGCTGGTAAACACGGCGTCTGCTGCCTCCCGCCAGCCTGCCCGCCCGCTCCGCAATCCGCCGCGGAGGAACTCCCCCCTCCCCCTCCATCCTGGACAGGCCCCCGCGGGGGAGCCGGGGAGGGGAGGCTCCAAGTACAGTGACGTGCGGGTAATCCAGCTGCTGCTGGGTGAGCACTAAGTGCCGGGCACTGGGCTTTACATCCATTTTCTCATTCCAGCATCCTCCCCATTGTACAGAAATTAAAACTGAGGCTCAGAGGATCAAAGCAAATAGACCCAAATACAGGAGTTGGTAATAAGCGGCGGGATCAAGACTGGAAACCCGAGGGATGGCAAATTCGCTGCTGCCTGCCTGCCTCAAGTCACTTTGTGCTGCTGCAAAGCAACATTTGAATACTGGTGTCTCCATCTCCTGTTCCTCTGTTTTCCTGAGAATACTAGGGACAGGTGGCAACTCCATGTCAGTTTGCTGGTGGAGGTGGAGGTATCGGTCCTGGGAGGTAGGATCCTCACTGCAACGCCTAGTGCCAGGGAGCAGCCATCCCTCTTTATCTCGGACACTTCACCTACTACAGGCCAGGACTTGAAGAAGACAGAAAAGGGTCCAGGAGTTAGTCTTGGTCCAGGTGTTATCCAGGAGACAGGCACTGAGCCCGTGAGATGTGGGTTAGGCTAGAAAGGTCAAAGGTGACGGGTACAGAGCCCTAAACAAGAAAGTATCCAGTGTTCTCAGATGCCCCTCCCACCGCGGAACCTCAGGAAACCTCTGGTGGAGACATGAGGAGAGAAGGGGCTAGCATGGAGAGGAAATTCTTCCCATGGGACTGATTCTGAGTCCTTCCTTTTACTGGAGTGAGGGCCCACACCACCCACTCCCTTTTAAAGGATGAGTGGAAGGCAGCCTTGTCCAGAGATTGAGCCCTATGGCTTCTCTATGGCAATGACGTCTGTGGAATGTGAAAGATGTCTTGCTCCTTCCTTCCTGGTCAAAATGATGAAATAACACAGTATTCCTGCCCTTCTATTCTTATCGTAAAAAAGAGCAGTTTTAGAACCTGTATTCGTCCCCACCTTGCCCCTGCTTATCCACTCAGTCATTATTTAGCAAATATTTATTAGCATCTATTATGTGTCAGGCACCATTGGTAGGTATTGGGCACCTTCATGGTTGTGTGGGGGAGTCAACATGGGAGGTGGAAAGCACACAGGTCTGGCAGTTAGGACAGATTTTTTTTTGAGGGGGGAGGTAATTAGGTTTATTTCTTTCTTTCTAGAGGAGGTACTGGGGATTGAACCCAGGACCTTGTCCTCGCTAGGCATGCGCTCTACCACTTGAGCTATATCCTACCCACCCAGGTCTGGCAATTAGGAAACACATTTTAAGTCCTAGTTCTTTGACTAAATAGCTGTGTGACCCTGGATGAGTCATGTATCTTTCAGGACCTCAGTTTTCTTGTTGGTCAAACAGGGATAATAACACCTTTCCATCCTATTTCATGGGGTGTTTCGAGGCTCAATGGAGATAATGGATGTGAAAGAGCTTTGAAAAGTTTAACGCCACTAGACAAATGTCAGGGATTAGTCTGTCTCCAAGGTGGGAGGGGGCTGCTGGGAACTAAAGCTTAAGAGAAATCCTGACTGACTGTCCCAAATTGATTGCACTGAATTCCATCTTCCCCAAATCACTAATTCTGCACTTGGGCAGGAGTCTCTGCTCCGTGAAATATCGTCTTCCATCAGCAGGGCCCAAGACACCAGGGTTAGTAATGACCTGATCTTAAGCTGGGAAGATTGTTTGGGGAACTTGAGTGGAACCAGTGGGGCAGTTTTGCCTCTGGGTCTCAAATTCCTGGCAACAGCAGCATCCTCCCACTAAATTGAGCCCACCAGGTGTATCTGGGTAGAAACCACTTGAGACCCCCAGAGACAGACCTTCAGCAAGCACAGGGCTCATGCCAGACAGCAGTAGTGGCCTTAAGGGTGGAGGCTCTACCTTTTTGGAAGCCAATGGTTCTGGGTTTAGCCCCACTAACTGGGATCTGCAACGGAACTAGTGGAGCCTTGGGAGGGTCTTCAGTTTGCTCAGTTCACCCCTGCAAGCAACCTCAAACAGACCTATAATTGAAACTATAATACTATGCCTGTTATGCAAACGCAGCTACAAGGCAAATTCCCAAATTTCCAGAAGTACTCTCCCCTACCCACAAGTAAACACACACTCTGAGGGAACACAGGGTCTTCCAGGCAAACAATATCCAGACAAATCTGCTAGCCTCCTTCCTTCCTCTCCCCGTTCCCACTGGATTGTCACCCCGAAACCCGTTCCATATAAAAATGCTAGAACTGATGCGGAAAAGGAAGGGCTCTGGGGACCATGGCCAGCCACGTCTGGAGCTGCACTCCACTGCTCCGGAGCCAAACCAGAATGGAAGTCAGGGGCAGCGACAGAAAGGAGCCCGGCCTCAGGCCAGGGGACCTTCAGGTCCCTGGGGGAGGCGCCGAACCGGCAGACTCCACACCCAGCCTCCCTTGGCAGTCTCAAGGCGCCTCTCAATGTCTTCATAGATTCCCTTGTCACATCCATCTCGCTCAGGCTGCTCCTCTTAATAAAGTGCCCCTGCGGCCACTCCAGACAGCCCGATGTTATCCTTCACTCTCCCACCCTTCTCCCAGCGTGGGCCACACAGCAGTGATTCAGGCCTCCTGGGTCCCAGTGCAGTCTCCTGGGGAAATGCTTCTTAAGTGTCCAAGCGAGGGTGTGACGAAAGCTTTGTGTGTGGGTGTTATCAAATACTCTCTCCTGGCCCCCTCAGGCCGGCCCGGGCCCTGGATTCAGAGTCTTACCCTGGGTTTCCATGCCTACCTCAGCCTGCATCTTCCTCCCTGGGCCAGCTGCTGCTGCTCTCCCCCAACTATATAGCCCGAGTCCAATTTGCAAAGCCTTTCCTCGGTGACTGTCAATAAATCCTCCATCTATATCCCCCTGAAAGACCAGAAAGCTTCAAGATCCAAGGAATGAATCACCGATGGTGAAATTTCAGGCACAGTGACAGGCAATTGAGGAGACATATTTGATCACATCATGTTTACCTATGTGTAAGGCTGGCCCTGAGGAGATTCTGGCATTTTCCCTCGACTATAATGAAGACTTGGAATAATAGCAAAGAAAGCCATAGAAAATCCACCAGGCTGGGAGGAGGAACATGTTGCTGCTCGTCCCAGCTTGGGCACTAATGAGATGTATGGCCCTATACTTTCCCTTTCTAGCTAGGCCTTGGTTTCCCCATGTGTCAAAAGAGAGCACTGGATTAGCTGATTTCCAGGGACCCTTCCTGTTCTAACATGCCCAGATTCTAGGATAGCTGGCACTGAGATGGACTGATGTTCCCTCCAGAGAGGGCCCTGACTCGGTGACATTGGGCAGGGCACTGTGTATGCATGGGAGTTAGAGGGGAGTTAAGGGTTGGCACGGTGGGCATGAGCCTGGCACAGCTATTCAACAACGTAGCCAATGTCTGACCCACCTTTGCTTGGGAGCCAAGAGAGAATTTGTTCATCGCCCACCCCCACCTCATCTTGCAGCCAGGACCACTCGGGTTCCCAGTGGTAAGTCTCTGCCTGTGAATCCACTCCACCCTCCAAGTCTTATTCCAGCTGCCCCAGGATCAGGACTGACCTTCCACCAGTGGACACTTGTACCACTATCACATGTTCCTGAATGAGTAACTGGTAAATAGCTGCTGCCCCAAACCCCGTGAGCCCTCCAACTGTCTCCATCTCTTCTGGATCCAGCAACTAAAGGGTTAATTCCTGGCCCAGTAGGGGCTCTTCCCTCTCCCCAGTCAGCCATACAATATTTTTAATATTTGCCTACTCTAGGGCTCCACTCTGGTCTAACACCCTAGCCCCTCCCCAGGCCATTTCTCTGTGAAGATTTGTCACAGGCTTTCTAAGTTAACCTGTGCCCTACTCCCTGCCTCTGAGTCAGGTGGGTCCTGGTTGTTTCACCAAAGGGAGAAAATGAAGGTGGCAGGGGATGGGGGGCCTGGCTCTGTAGTTAGTAGAAGGCACCCTGGTGACCCTCCATCTTGCGGTCTGGATCCGGTCGCTAGAGGATGAGACCGAATGTGTTGAAGTTGGAGGGATACTCCTTTCGGCTATCACCCGAACAGGGCATTGACTGTGCCCCTCACTGGTTCCCGCGCCTCACCGAGGGCTGCCAGGTGTTATCTGCTCCCCAGGCCCACCTGGCACGCTGGCCACCATTTCCTTTCCCTCCGTCATGGCTGACCCCTTCTCTTCTGCTCTTAGCCAGAGCAGGCCTCCCTGGCATTGAAAATCCCCTTACTTGGCCCTTGTTTGCCCTCCCTCTCCTCTTCTACTTCCTTCCCCCTGCTAAGGCCTAGCTGCTCCAATGGGTGCTTTGCCCCTGCGGTGCGAATGTTCTGTTCTCACTGGGCCTGGTATTAATTTGCTCTCGTTTGTGAGCTGCTTTGTTAACGTGCGTGGCCTTTTCTTGATGTGTAGTGCTGCTCCCGCTGCCTCTGTTACCTCCCCACCCACACCTTCCTTAATCTTGTAATAACAGGTCCTTCCCTGTGGAGAGGGGGTTGGGCTTTTTCAAAGCCCTTTCTGGTACATGCTTTAGTAGTTCAGCACATCTGCACAACCACCTGAGGAAACGAAGCGGGTGTGATTCCTGATCCCTGTGGTACCGATGAGGAAACTGGGGCTGAGAGCTGAGAAGACCTGTCTGCCTGGAGAGATACAGTGTGATGACCAAGCAGGCCTAGAACCACAGCTCTCTCCCATGGGACCCCACAGAGATGAATGCTTATGTCATTCATCTTGGACACTGTCCTTTGAGGCCCCAACCAAGTCATCAGAAAAGTGCATGTATGCACACACATCCGGATGCCATTTTGCTTATGAATTTGTGAGGGGTCATAGAAGCTCTGAGGGTCAAGGCCCTGCCTCAGTAGTTTTTAAAAGCTGCCCAGGTGATTCTCTTGTGTTGCCAGGGGCAAGAACCACCGCTTGAAAGGGAGATGTAAGAATAAGAGAGGACAGTGTAAAAGCCTTAGCAGCCAAGGTGGCCCAGGTAAGAAGTGAAGGTAGACTGGGATGGGAATGGCGGCCTAGCTTCCCTGCCTCAATTTCCTCCTTTGTGCCTGAAAGAAATCTTTCTGCAGGCTGCCTCTGCCCCTCCCCAGAGCTGGACTGTAAATCAGTCAGCACTGATTTTGCTGTGTGAAGGGATATTAAGAAAGAAATGCATCTCCCTCTCCATATATACATGCTGGCTAATTGCTGGGTAAGCACATCTTTAGCATCTTCTGCTTACAAGGGTGGAGCTGAATTCCCTTGAGTAAGGCATGGGGTCTCTCGCGAGGTGAAGGGTAGAGACTTTCATGTCAATCACCTAGAAAGAGATGCTCCTTAGGTAAGAGACCTTAACTCCAAGGAGTAATAATCATCTGAAGAACTGTCATGTATTAATCACTTACTATGTGACAGGCATTTCACTTACATTACCTCGTTAAATCCTCAGACTCCCCCTCTGAAATAGGTTACTAGTATTATCCCTCTTTTACCAATTAGGAAACTGGGGCTCAAGAAGTTACATGACTTACCCAAAGGTCACCCAGCTAGTAGGCAAGTTTGTTTGGCCAGACCAGTGTTTTCAAAAATATTTAAATGTATCGCTAACATTTAAAAATCCTCAGATTTCATATATGGATCAGGATTTCTGACTTCTCTTAAAAAAATCCTATGTGGCAACCCTGGGCCTGAAAGTCATACCTGACAATAATCAGCTGGTGCTAAGTAGCGGTACCCCTTTTGTATGAGGGATGGTCTCTCCAAGTCACCTCCTTCTGTCCTCTCAACATGGGGTCACGTGTCAGCTGCTGTTTAATATTGTTCTTGTCCTGTTGTGTTGCTGTTTTTATTAAAAGGATAATAAAGAGGAGAATGAAACATCTCTTGGGCATACATTTGATCTTGCCCTAGTGAATACATTTACTCCTTTGGGTCTGGCTGTGTAGGCCTCTGTGCTTATGATCCCTCTACCCCATTCCTCAGCACTGCCTCTTTAACATGGGGAGAAGGAAAGCTGGGCACCCCAGTTTGGGAGGGCACTTGTAGGTGGCTGGGAGTTAGGAAGAAGAAGTGGGTCTCCAGAGGACCCCAACAGTGAAAGATGACTGAGCAATATCTTCTAGGGCCAACTGTCTATCTAACTTCCTGGCCCTTGTCTATCAAATAGGCGTAATGAAAATAATAGTACCATGTCTACTTCATGAGGTTATTATAAGGATTAAGATGAGTATATGTATACATACACATTTAGAATCATGCCCAACTCAGAGGAAGTGTTCAGCAAATGTTAGCTACTTTCATTATTATTCTCCATGTTGGTTTCCCAGAATTTGTCATCTCCTAGCCTTTAACATATGCAAGCTTCAGTCTGATCTAAACAATACCGTAGAGTGTTAAAAGATCCCTGTGATGGGTCAATGTTACAGGGGAAGTTGAATCTCACAGATGCTTCTTGCCGTTGAAACGGTCTCCTTCTAGGGTCAATCATGGAGGTTCTGGGTGACACTTTATTAAGGAAGATGACATTTCCTACTCTAGGGAGAAGGCAGTCTTGCCTTGCTCAAGGGGATCACACCAAGCTCTTTCTTTATTCAGAGTGCTCTCCACCACCTTGTCTACCTGGCAGTCTCCTACACATCCTTCTGGACTCAGCTCAAATCACCTTCTCTGGGAAACCCTCTCTGAGCCTCATCTGCCTCCCCAGGTGGAGTTAATTTAAAAGCCTACCACTCTTTATAATATGAACTTATTGAGGGCAGGGCAGGACATGACTTCTCCACTGGAGAGCTAGTGCCCAGAACAAGTATATGCTGGTTGAATGGACTGGGAGGAGAGGTATGTGGGGAAAACAAAGGTTCATCTTTCTTTTGTGGGTTCTTCTGGAGGCTCTCTGGCTCCCAGCAGCCCTCCTACGTCTGCTTCTGTGCGACTCCTTAAATTCTTCAAACCAGTATCACAAACTCTCTGTGCCCCTCCCAGGTCTATTCTAAGGCTCACCTGTTAGGTAGATCAATGGGACTGTTTTTTGGAGCCTTTCCCAAATTTCAGCATGCCCTTGCTCCTTTGAACAGACCCTCACTGTGATGAACCCATGCGAGCTTCCACCTCCCAGGCTGTTCAGAGTGTCCTCAAAGCACCAAGCATTTCCTGGGGCATCCCTCTTGAGCATCAGAACCTAGATGTTTTATATCCCTATAAAAAATGTCAGGCACTGCTCTCCCACTAGGTCTTCCTTCCCAGACAACACATTTGGGTCTCTGATGCCTCTGTCCAAAGGGGATTTCGAGCCCTGGGAGGCTAGCTAGGGAGCTATTTCTGGGTGAGTAGGGTTCCAACACTAATACAGCTGGGGTGAGATTTGTATCATCAACCCTGCCCCACTCCATTAACAATAACACAGGACAACCATGGAACTGTGTTCCACGCCCTGCTCAGCAGTCTTTCTTCCCCCACCCTGACTCAGTGTGGTCCTGGCCACCATCTCCTACCCCACTGCAACTTCCCTGCCCCGTTTCCTCTAGATGATCTGAGTTCCTTTGCCAGGAGAAACCTGCCTGCGTGCAAAAACAACTTGAGAATCGTTAACGGGAAAGAGCACCTTTCACAAAAGCCAGATGATTTTAAAGCATTAATGGACACCTTTGTGACTCTGTCTCAGGAGGAGCTAATGTCTCGTAAGCTGGCACCAGGCTGAGGACTGCTCGGCACAGCAGCCCTCTAACACTGAGAACACATGCCCTAGAACCCAAGATATTTCAGAAGAGCCAGGTGAGATCCGGGAAGCAGTGAGAAAACCCAGGATGTGAGCTCCCACAGAGTGCCGATCCCAATGCCACATGTGTGCGTGCGTGTGCACACACATACATCCAGAGACACAGGCGGGGCCACACGTGGCACAAAAACACCACCCACACTCTTGCTATAAGACCCACATGTGATTTGCCAACAAACTGCAAATTAACCTCCTAGTGAACAGATTAATGGTATTCATGGTAATTTACACTCCAAGTTTCATAGCAACAGACTTTGAGCATTCTGGTTGCATAAGAATTCAAGGATTTTCAAGTTCCTGGAGACATTGTAGTAATTAACCTGATAAGCCTATGCAAATTAGCCCCAATTTGACACTGTCATTTTTGAATCCAATATCCAGGGTATTTGCCCAGAAGGTTGCCTGTTGCCGCTCCAGCTCCTTGGCTTGAGGTGCTAAGCTGACAGATGCCAGTCTGCATTTGTCTATGCAGATGAGGCCCCAGAGCAGAACTCCCCATCAGGTCCGGAAAGGGACTGGACACTTACAAATGGGCTCCTCGCACGGTGACAAGAATGGAGTCAAGTCTTCCAGGAGAAATGGGGAGGGGGGGCCCCAGTCAATTTGCACACAACTGACAGAGGTTATCTTTTTAAGATCCTTGGTTTCAGGACAAAAATTCCTAACTCGCACAAGAGTTTGAGCTTTCCACCTGAAGGTCAGGAAGAAGCCTCTTTGTGGCATGTGGCCAAGTGCCACTGGAGTGTTTTAAATCTTTCCAGAAAGATCAGCTTCTTAAAATAAAACCAAAAGCTGGGGTTCCCTGTTTCTTCCCTGGGAAGGTGACGCTTAATTGGCTCTATTTCCCATTTTGAGCAAAAAATCACAGAACGTACTCAACGCTCTCATAAAATCAATCAGCCTATGGGCACAGCTTGCATGCTCTCTCCACGTGTGGACTGGTTCCTGTCTAATAATGTTTAGCTTCAGGGGGTGGCCACTCCTCTAGTCCCCACCCCCACAGAGCTTCATCCCTGACCTCCTTCTCCTTTGATCTCTTGAACCAATAGGACTCGCTGAACCTCCTGGGTAACCTGCCCTGTGCTTCTCGCTCTGCAGGGCACAGTAACGAAGTGCCAGCGGGGACAGCATCCTGGCCCACTGGTTACCTACTGCTGCTCCCAGCCCAGCTCTCCCTAGGACCTCAGCTGGTTGCTCTTGGCGCTGTTACCCCACAGATTGTTTTGGAAACAGCTTTCTGGAGCCCCAGTTTGAGGGTAGGGGATGAGAAGGGAAATACCACAGAGAAACTGTCCAGGTCACCCAGATCCAACCTGCCACTAATGGGCTACCATCTGGAACTCAGAATCCTCTGCAATGCAAGGCCAGGCAGGGTGATGATCAGTGCAGCCTTACCACTCTCAAAGAGCTAACACTAAGAGGTGAAAAAAACACATGAAACTTATCCCAGAGCAGTTCGGTAATAACTATCTTTATCCATCTTCCTAAGCAACCTTTAGCTAAGTCATGATTTCAGAAAGGTTGGAAGACCTCCTGTGTAACTGCTGGCTTCCTCTCTGAAGGTGTACATTGAACCACCATTCCAAGATGGTGCCTGTGGCCACACTCTCCCTTTTGTCTACCTCCCCTTTCTCACCACGCCCATGTCCTATTCACCCAGTTACCAACCCCTCTCCTTTGACTGCCAACAACACTCAGTGTCAAGCACACTGGCCCTCAGAACTGTTGTCCCAGGACTCCTGGGTTGCAGTGTCCTGCAAGAGGGACGTACACCCATATGCTTTGAAGCATTACCTGTGGATACGTCGATCAAACCTGTGATGATGATGATAATGACGATGGTGACAATGATAACAGCTCCCATTTGGGGAATATTTACTACCTGCCAGACACTTTATGAGCTTGACATTGCAATATCTCATTCCATCTTTGTAATGACCCTGTGAGCTTCATACTGTCATTAGCCCCATTTTGCAGATGAGGACACTGAGGCAACAGTTTAAGCAACTTGCTCAAGATCACTCAGGTAACATGTGGCAATGCTGGAAATCAAACCCTGGCTGCCAGATGCCAGAGACTAGGCTTTTAAGCACTATCTTAAAATACCTCACACGTGTATGTACCACTATTTCCCAAACGCGAGGCTGAAACATCATAATGATTGGCAAAATTCATTTTAAAATATCACATGTTCAGATTAGTTTGCGGTCATTATGTGTTTCTCAGTCAGTGGATACTAAGAGTGAAATTGCTGTGAGGACTCCAGAAAACGGGTCCTTGGCTTTAGCCAGATTGAGAACCATGGGCTTTTTGTGCATGGAGTACTCCCACCCCGTGTCCTTTCACCCACGAAGGCACTTCTTCTATCTGCTCACCTTCTGTTTTATCTCAAAGGACCTGCATGTCTCTGTAGATACGATGGACTAGGGAGCCGTGTTTAAAGCTACCTGCACATTTGCCCACTCATTAAACATTGATTGAGTTCCTAGTACTCTCCAGACACTGTCTCAGACATGGGGGACACTGTAGTGAACAAAATGTAGTGAAAAACTCATGTCCTCATGGAGCTTGCATCCTAGTGACAACATACAAATAAACAGGTAAACTTCTGATATTTTTAGAACAGGAGAAAGTTCTTTGGAGAAAAATGAAGCGAAGAGTTGGGGATGAGTGGCTGCAAATTTGAATAGTGTGCTCAGGGAAGGCCTCGGTGAGAAGGTGACAACTGAGCAGAGAGCTGGAGGCAGAGGCAGGGCGAGCCCCGGAGCTATCTGGGGACAGAGCCTGCCTGGTGCAAGGAATCGCACAGGCACTGGCCAGGGGATGGAGCATGCCTGGAGTGGCCAAGGACTGCAAAGGAGGCCAGCTGTTGGGACAGGTTGAGAGAATGTTGGATGTATAGAGGTGGATTCAGAAATGGGCTCTGTCACTGGATCTCCAAGTGGCCTGTGAGGGCCACCTCAACCTCAGCTGGCTGGCAGGACTAGCTCAAGGCAAAATGATGAGGCAAATGCTTCTGTGTGTTCCTCTTCAACCCTCTAGTCCTTTCTTGCTGCCTCCTCGGGAGCCCATTTGCTCCCCTCTCCCCTAGCAGTTGGAACCTCTCCAGTGCTCTCTGCCAGCAAAGCCAGTCCCCCAGCCCGAAGAATAAAGAGTACAACTTGGGGGGCCCACAGATCTGGGCTTGCCCTCCAGTTCTGCCTCTTACCAGCTGTGTGACTTTCTTTGGGTAAGTCACCTACTTCTCTGAGCTTCAATTTCCTTATTTTAAAAATGGAGATAATAAGGTCTTGGGAGGATTAAATGAGATAATGAATATCAAATGCTGAGCCCAGTGCTGGGAACATAGTAAATGCTCAAGAAATAGTGGCTGTTATTATTCATTCATGCCCAGCTATAAACTACAGAGACCATCTGTATGTTTTGGGTCCCCCAAAAGGCCTGTGGATTTCTTGCAAGGAAAATTCTTAAATACGCCAATTGTGGGTTGTCAGGAGAGAGAAAAAAAATGCAAGTAGACTCACTATCGTGGGGGAGTGTCCTAAAATTTCAACGTTACAAATGGGAATTGCTATTTAGAAAGCTTAGGAACTATTGGCATCCATGGGCACTGCCA
Organism: Vicugna pacos; assembly: GCF_048564905.1. Taxonomy (NCBI): domain Eukaryota; kingdom Metazoa; phylum Chordata; class Mammalia; order Artiodactyla; family Camelidae; genus Vicugna; species Vicugna pacos. The sequence continues at coordinate 1,165,189 of NW_027328757.1, read as the reverse complement.
GCATCCTTGAGCAGGTGGAAAATTCAAATGAAGTTTTAGATCTTCTGAGTCAGCATGAAGAGGTGTTTCCCTCTTCCTTCTGTTGCTCCTGCTCCAATGGGAGTGTGGGAGAGGTCAGAATCATGGTTCCAAACTGAAAGCAGGCAACCTCTGGGGCTGGCAGGCCCTCCAGCCCAAGGGGCCTAATGGCATATGTCTTTTTTGCTTTCACACATCTCTATGTATCATCTTGCTGTTCCTGTTACCTCTCCTGTACTCTGAGCAGATAAGGCTGTCCAGCCAGAGAAAGTGGCCACTGAGCGAGGCTTGGTGACAACATCCAGGAAACCTGACCAAGAGCTTCACCTGTGACCTCACCAGACCCTGGGCATGTCAGCTCCTTACTGTACAGAACCTTTGCAACCTGGACAAGTTTCTCACAAATCAAATCTTCACATTATCAAAGCCTATTTTCCCTTTAACTTTTAACATAAAATTGGAGATGTGTTTCTCTGAGGAGAAAAAAAATGGGGCCCTGAGACTTAATAAAAAGCTTGTTTATGAATGCAATGCAGCAACACGCTCAAAAATCACAAATGTGAATGGAAAAAAATGAGAATTTTCTTATAAAATATTAACAATGCCCCTAAATGAGTTGCAAGATCTGAATACAAATTAGCTAGTGTTATTTTGATGTTGGCACAATAGCTGAAAGGCCTAAAAGAAAAACAACGACAGCTTAACTGAACAGAACACACCGGACTGAAAAGTTGCCCAGCTTCTATAAAATTGCCTTGCTAACGTCCTACAGCAGGGGACCATGCACATTCTTTGGAGGCTTGGATCCTGAGCTCTAGTACGCTGGAAAAGCTGCTGGATTAAAGAAACGAACAGGTTGATCTGGCCCCGAGAACAGACAAAACAGCACAGCTGTGGCGCTGTTTAAAAATGCCCCAGGAAATGAGTTAACTGGGGGCATGGATGTATGGGAAGACTTTCTGGTAACACAAGACTTGAAACTTCTGTAAACTGAGGCTTTGGGTAACGTATAATGAACCAGTCCCCCAATTTCTAACTGTTGCTTTGGCTCATGTCTTTCTACGGAGTCTCTGGACAACAAGAAATTCCTACGCAAGGCTTCTAGCCTTAGTACTTCCCCAAAGTATGTTGTAGGGAACACTAATCCCATAAGAGGCTCCATAAAGGGGTTCCATGGACAAAATTGTTTGAGAAATGCCTGGTACTCTAAGTCAATGCTTCTCAAAATTTAATATGCATACAAATCGGCTGAGGATCTTGTCACAGTGCCAATTCTGATTCGAAAAGTCCGGGGTGGCGGCCTGAGACGTTGCATTCCCAGCAAGCTCCCAGGTGATGCTTATGCCGCCAGTCCTCAGACGACACTTTGGGTGGCAAGGCTCTAAATGCCCTCTTGAAGGATGATTTTCATGATTCTCATTAGTATGTTAAGGGCTCTGCAAAACCCTGTAGTAAAGTTTTGTCTACCTAACCCAGCATTTGTCAAACTCATTTGGACCCAGAAACCTTTTTCTCCCCATGGTACCTATTAATCCCTCACACTCAGGGCACTCTGGAAGCCAATTTGGGAAGTACTGCTCCAGCTAATACTGCTCTACCTGGAGTGACTTTGCATCATCTCAGAAGTACACATTCTGGGTCATGGCCATAGACCTCATCGAGGGCTGGTTAATAGCCCTGCAGAGACAAAGGTATGCCAGGGCTGTGGATTGTCATTGGTTTTCAAAGACTCCAAGCTCAATGACAGCAAAATAGCATAAAACTCTATTTACCATCCTGCCATACTCACCACTTTCCAAAATGCTTTACAACCTTAATGTGGCTTGAGCTGAAATGAAAGCAGGGAAAAGTGAAGGGCTTTGGAGCAGAGAGGAGCAGGCATTTTTGAAAGAGGAATGAAATGAGATGATGAACAAATGGCCCTGAGAGCAGACAAGAGGTAAGGGACTCCGGGGTTAGTTGGGGTGAGGAAGAAGGAGGAGGCATCAGTGAGAGATGGATCCTCAGTGGACAGACAGGCTGTCCTGAAAGTGCAGTGAAGAGGGAATATATACTCTAAGAAAATATGAAGGGAAGAGTCATCTTTTTTACCTGGCTTCCACCTGTCCTGGTCTCAGCTATGAATTTTCCCAAAGTCCTGCCATACAGATTGTTTGGCCGGGAGGTCCTCTCTGGGCAGATTTCTCATTCTCCTGGCATTGGCTGCCAGATGGAAAGGGTCTGGGTTGTCAGTTCATGGAGAAGGGCATCTGCTCACACTCATGGTGGCCTGAGTTCCTGTCACTCCAGTTCCTATCCCAACTTGCAGATGCATCCGAGAGAGCTCTCCAATGATCAGAAGCCAATAGCAGACAGTGCCTCCAAACTGGGAAACAGGGAGCAATGGGAGCTCCTGCCATGGGAGGCAGAAAAGCATAGGAGTTCATGTTCTGGCATCAGACAGACGCTGCATGCCTGCTCTGTTCCTCACTAGCTGTGAGGTCATGGGGGTAAATTAGCCCATCTAAATCTCTGTTTTCTCCTAAAACAGGGTTAAGAATAGGCTGTATCTCATAGCAACATGATGTGGAATGATCGGGGTGATCCTGGTAAGACAGTTAGGAGACATAAGAGGAATTCAATAACTGCTATTAGTATCAGTCTTTTTCAATATTATTAAAAGCTTTTCAGTGCAATTGTTTGGCACAGAGAAAGTACTTGACAAAAGATCGCTGATAGGATGACAGGATGACAATGACCATGACAATGATGACGGTGAAAATGTTGTTGTTCTTGATGATGAGGGAGCTTGCTTTGCCTCCGCCCTGCTTTGGCAGTTAGCATCAGAAGGGGGTGAGCCTTTCAAAAAAGGCTCTGGGGTCAGATAGTCCTGGGTTGGAATCCTGACTCTGCTACTGACTAGCAGGTGAGCAATTTTCCAAGTTGTAAAATGGAGATGGCAGTTCTACTTACCTCACTCTTGTGAGGAGGGAAAGAGACAATGCAGATGGAATAGCAAGCCCAGCGCCTGGTACATGGCAAGCACCAAGAGCTGCGAGCTGGCTAGCTAGCCATCCAGTGTCGGAGAACGTGAGAGAGTTCTGGAAAGCAAAGTTGCAGGAGTCCAGGTGCCCTCACAGTTCAGTCTGAGAACCACAGACAGATGCATAAAAGGTGTACACACACACCACGTGCCTTTTCACACATTTTCATTTCACACACACTAACCCCATATGCAAAAACCCACCTGTGAGCTGAGAAATCCCAGTGCCTAGAAATTCCTGACTCAGAGCTTCAAGTGTTTTCTTTTTTCTTTTTTTTCTTTTTTAAATAGTGCCTTTTTGCTCAAGAAGAGTAGTTCAAAAAAAGAGAGGACTAAGATCCACTAGACTGTCAACACTAGACAGGCAGGTTTGGGTCACTATCAAATCCAAAACACCTAGCCCAGTGGCTGGCATATGATGGTGCTCAATAAACATCCACTGAATAAAACATCACATTTTCATCTCCAGGTACTTTTGTAGCAACAGTATCTGTTTTTTAGGTCATGAATCAAGGACGTTTTTCTCAGCACTCGGGCAAGTCCTGTCAAGCCTGCAGACAGGCCAAATTTGAATATTAGCCATAAGGACTAGACACCCACAAGTACACCAGTGGATACACAGACAGTCACTCTCCAAATGCTTTGCCAACTTTGGGCCTCCCCTGCAAGATGTGGGCCCAGCTTCTTTGGATGGAAATAGCAGAGCACGCGTCTGTGATGGTTCTCGGAGCCAGTGGAGATACAGCGAGGAGGCCATCCGGGGTCCTCGTCAAAACCATGTGAATCTGGGGTGAAATTGCAATCATCTTACCAGCTGGCACCAGAATCCCTCTTAAAGAGAGAACGGGGACTGTCTTTAGAAAAAGATGTTGATCAGCAACTTGCCTTGACAGCCTGGGTAGGTAGGAGCCAAGACAACAGAAAAGAGACAGCGTGATGCCGGGTGCTGACAGTGAACAGAACTCAGGGGTTGGTGGGGAGCAGAGGGGAGAGGAGTAGATGGAGGAGAGAGAGGGGAACTGGGGAACACAATGGGAAGCTAGAGCCTGACTGGGAAAATTACCACGGACTCCCTAGGTCAGAGATTCCTAAGTTTACATTTTAAGTTGTTAGCGCAAGCTGCACAACAACATCACCTGAGGGAGCTTTTCTAAACCTGGGATGCTCCGGGACCTCCCCTCAGAGATTCTAATGTAATTAGTCTGGGGTGGGGCCTGGCCTCAACGCTTCTAATAGCTCCCCAAGTGATTCTGAACAAGCTAAGGTTTACCACTGCTCTAGATGGAACTCTTTCAGAAGAACCGGGTGTTTGGAGTGGGGGATAAGGAGAAGGGAGGCCTTCCCTGGGAATGCAGAGGTCTGGGAGGACGAAGATTTAGCAGGAATCTTCTCTCAATCTGCCGGGCTGGGAGGACCACGAGGACACCTGCATTATAGGGATAACGGATGCTGGTTGTCTGATTTCCTCCTCGGCCGCCCAGTCCTCCCTCCCTGCCTGAGCAATTATGACTCCCAGCTCAGCTAGCCCATTATGCTTCTCCTTGTTACAAACATAACCTCTCTTCCCCTCTCATCAAGCATTATTTGCCTTGGATCCCATTTCTTTGTGAGCCTGCTTTTGATAGGTAAAAGCCAATGAAACTGATACACGAAAACTTTTCTCAGACCAAAAGAAAAAAAAATGTATATTTTAACAAAGGTCTTCAGAGGACAATGCCTTTACTCACAGCAATAATGACAGAGCACAGAGAATATGTTCTGGGGTGGAAGGGACCTGTGGAGGACCTCAAAGCACATCATGTGGGGAGATGGCTCCCAATGAAACTGATGAAACAGCTAGGCCCATTCTTCAGGGATGGCAGGAGATGGCAGCCAGGAAAGGTCCAGGCATATCCCAACCTCACAGGGCTCTTCTGACAACCAGCCACTGGTGTCTTCCTCCCCACTTCTCCACCACCCCTTCGAGTGCTTTACCCCTCCAATGTTCAATGCAGCTCAGAATAAATTAAGCTTCACGGGCCAAGGTACCCGGTTAAAAGCTCATTCCATCACGGCCAAGGCAGAAGTCAGCATTTTAGCAGTGTTTTAGCCTCCGCCAGAGAAGGATGGGCAGGGAAAGGCAGATTGCAGGTGCCAATGCCCCGGTTTTTATGGGCCTAGGTCTGAGGGGTGGATCATCCTGCCACACCTCACAAAGCTAAATGTGACAAATGAGTGCTCTTCAGTGGGAAAACCATGAAGCAATATGGAACCGAGGAGGAACAGTCCTCTTTCCCCTGTGCCCCTCCCCTGGTCCCCTCCTGCCCTCCACGCTGGGACAACAGCCTGAAGTAAGGTGAGGTTTCCCAGAGCCTGAGGCCCCAGAGGCCACCAGTGGGCTGGTGGTCACACAGCGCCTTTTCTCAGGTTGACCCTCAGAGTCAAGAGCTTGAATAGATCAGGCTGCAAAATCTTCATCAGAATGAAACCTTTGAATTTGCTGAACCCTTCCCCCACAGAACTGGCATTCCTTTCTTATTGAACACAGAACTTTAAAACCTAGTAAGCCAATTAAACCCGGGAAGGAACCTGCATATTTTGTAACACGATAGAACAAAATTTAAACAGCTACATCTCAGCAGGACTAATCATTTGATTTGGTCCAGGATTGGTTCTCCGAAGCTGGGAGATGTTTGGGAACTCTCTCCTCGGCCTCAACCTCTCCCCCTGCACCATACTACCCCACCCCTGCCCATCTGTCCAGTGCCCCTGTCCCTGTCCTTCTCACGCCCCCCATCCCTGCAAAGAAAATCCCAACTGACAAGTCCCCGCAGTGGGGCCCCTGCAAAGATCTACCCAATCAGAAACCAGATTCCTGAAGACCTGTCTTCAGAGGAATCCAAGCTCCACGGCACAAGCAGCCCTTCCATCCCGGGGTGCCTTCCCTTTCACCCAATTACTCAGTTGTCTTGGCCCACTGGGGTGACTAAATTGGAACATTCTTCCAGGGTGTGTGGTTCTTTCTGAGAGAGATCAAAGAACCAGGAAGCAGATGTTTCTGACTGAGAGCAAACTGATCTGGGGTTACCTCCCTGTTATAACCCTTACATCTTGGCATGACCAGATCTTCAGGCTTCCCAATCAGCTAACCATCTCTTTTGGGATTTGCACCCACCTCTGGGGAGTAGACCGAGCTGTGAGAAGTTCCAGAGGTGGAGGATGGTGCTGAAGCAGGCACTGGGGGAACTGGCAAATTCTATTTCCCCGAGAGGCAGCAGAGGGACTCTTGTTGGCCTCTACAAAGCTTCGCTCCCTGGCCAGTCAGTATCCATTTAGAGTTGGACTTGCCCTGGTCCTTATATTCCCTATAGGACCCGAGCTGGCTGGGCCCCTCTGCGCCCCTGGACGAGCACCCCAGCCTTCTGCCCTGGCCTCTGGCTCTAAGACTCAGTACCCAGCAGCCTCATGTCTCAATCGCCCTGCTCCTCTGGGCTAGGACCCACACCCAGCTCCCCTCCCCCTTGCCCAGGGGAGCCAGCTGGAGCCAGCGATGACGCAGCTTGTCAGGGCGGGAGATTGATGGCAGGCCCTTGGCTTTCTTTCCCCGCCCCTTCTTCCACTGTCTGGCTCCTTCCAGCTCTGGGATTTAGAGAGGAGGGGGTAGGCAGAGAGGGAAAACGCTTAGCTGTTCCATTCACATTCTTGATTCAAGGGCTTTTGTGAGTCCTCACTTGAAGTGGCTCAGAAGATGCAGGCTTCCTTGTCAGAGCCCAGAGGTTTAGGGAACTGGGCTCCTTCCCCACCTGGCTGGCCTAGCACTGGTGCTGACCCGAGGCCCCTTTCATCCTAGAAGCACTCTGCTGGGTGGTTGGCTTCAAGCCCATCTGGCACCATAATCCCCTGGCCTCAGGGAGGGCCCAGTGAGCTCATTTGGAAGCCTTGGGCCTGGGACTTCAGGAAGTCGGGGAGGGGACACTTTAAGCATCACCAGCAAGAGTTACTTGATCCCAAGGACCAACTTGCCCCCACCCCGACAATATGCAGGTTTCTACTCATTCCTGGCCCTGCCACAGCCCCTCTGCTGCAGCCCAGGGAGGATAGGGTGGGTGTCTGGTGGGGTCTTGACAGGCATTATATAGATACAACAAAGCTCTCCAGCCGAGAGCCCCTGGCCCTGTCGTCCTCCTTGCCTGCCCCACACATATGTTCTTTTGCAGTGAAAAGCACCAACAGGAGGCCCCCATCCAGATCAGCAGGCAGGGAGCAAGAGTGAGCCAGTGTGCGGGAGGCGGGCCCCACCCTCACCCGCCCCCACATCCGGGTCCTACAGGCCTGGGGGATGAGCTCTGGCTGTGCCAACTGACTACAGAGGGGCAGCTGGGAGGGCAGGACACAGAAAACAGGGGACACAGCAGTCAGAGTCACGATTCAGACAAACAGTTGGCACCAGACTACCAGGAAGGGAACGGGCATCCAAGATGTGGTAGCTGAGCCAAACAGGTGGGCAGAGCGCAGGAGCAGAAAAGGCGGGGCTGAGAGAGCTCAGAAATCTGGAAGTCTTCCTAAGGTGGGCCCCAAGGTCCCAAGAGACCTGCCTCCCTGGATCTCCTGCCCCGGTGCTCAGAGGGTCGCTGGTGAGAACAAAAATCCTGGGACCAGGAGGGGACGTACAGAGGGGCAGAGCCTCAGACGGTAACTTAGGAGCCTAAGGGTGGGTCACCACAGAGCACGGAAGCCCATGGCTGATGGCAACCAGAGTCACAAGTAGTTTATTCGGTGCCTTTGTGTAAAAAGCTTAGACTCAGCTACTTCCTCTGGTTGAATGCAGCCCCATGATCATATGGTTTTGTCAGATGAAAAATGTACCCCTTCAGCCAGGTGGACTCAGCCCTCCACGGGGGCACAGGGTTTGGGGAGCAGAGCATGGGCTGCATTTCCTCCCCTACCTACCTCCTTGGATAAGCACCTTTTTCAGTTCACAACCTGCACAACTGTCCATGACAGCCCAGACTGTAGTAAATAACTCCCCCCCTCCTCCATATTGAGGTGCAAGGAGGTGCAAGGAGACTGAGTTGCTGAAAGCCTTGCAGGCATCCCATCCTCACTGGTTTAGAAGCAAGGAAAGGGCTAGGCAGCTGGACAGGGACAACGGTGAACCTGGCTGGGGTACCAGACCAGAGGGAGGCTACATAGTAAGGTGGAGATAGAGAAGCCTTTTCGTTTTTGACAGAGTTATTTTCGAGGTCCTTCTGCCCATCAACGACTTTGGAACTTTTTATTTTTAATGTGTTTTATTCTGGCATGGAAGCAATACATGTGTCTTTTGCATCCCCCAACCTCTCTCTCACATTCCCCTCCCCAAGAGCCCCCACAAAACCATCCTACCCAACAGTGTTGGCACCCAAGCCAACTCTCTGGGGACTCCATTCCCTCATGCTCTGCTCTAAGATGGAACCTAGGCTATATTACTGTGACAGTGCAGAAACCTCAGTTTCCTTATCTATACATGGGGGTGTAGATCAAGGTCCCTTCTTGTTCTAAGGTTCTGTAACTCTGAAAAGCCTGTACCACCCCTGCCCCAAGGTTTTCTCCCTGTCCCCACCCCCAGAAACTCCACAGAGCTCTGCTGGCAGCTGGGGTGGGGAAAAATACGAGCCCCAGGGCAGAAACTGGTGACCTCTCTGCTCAGAGTTGAAATAAAAAGGAGTAGGGCCAGGTGCAGCACAGATCAAGTGCCTCGGCCCGGGACCAAGGGAGATGGCCAAGCCTGCGGTCAGCCAGCGGCCACCTACTAACGAGCATCTCACTGACATTATCTTTGTTTCGGAGTGGCCTTTCCAGTAATCTTCTGCTGATAAAGGTGGGGGGGGAGTGGGCTAGAGACATAACGAGGACCTACTGACTCCACAGCCTGGAGTAAGACAGGGAGGGAGGAAGGACAAGCCTCTTCCAAGCAGTGAGCTTCTGTCAGGACCACCTTGCAAGGATATTTGTGAGAAAAAGAACTCCTGGGCTCACGGGGATTTTGCCTGCCAGCACGATGTGTGTTATGATTTATAACAGATGACTGGAGTAGAATTCAGGAGCGCCACCTGGACTAATTTATTAGCTGGGTGGCCTTGGGTAAGTCCCTTCCCCTCACCTAGTCTCAGTTTCCTTCTGTGTACAATTCGGGAAGAAATTGAACTAGTAAATCATCTCCAGCATTCTGTCCTATCCTGGTCTGTCCAATCTCCCACCTGCACTCATTTGTTATGACGACACTGCATCAGGCCCCGCTCACGGCCTGATTTCTTTTAGCCCCAGACTCCATTATTCTAGAACATAGGGCTATCAAACAGGACGTAGAAGGTGATCTAATTTTCAAGAGACTGAAGTCCCAGAGACTCAGGAGCTGAAGTGAGAGCTCACCAAGGACTCATTCTGGCCTGCTCCTTTCCAGACCAGCCTGCTCCCCTCCCATTAGGCCCTCCTGCTTGCTCAGGCGTGCGTGCGTGCTCTCTCTCTCTCTCTCCCTGGCTTGCTCCATTCTCTTGGTGGCATTTATCCTTTATGGTGATTAATGTAGACACCAGGCAAATGCTGGCCAAAGGAAAATGCAAATAAGTCCCTGTCCCTTTCCCCTGTGCACTGGGAGGGGCAGTCAAAAGCCCTTCTGTCCGTGTCTGCTGAGGACGGATGAGTCCCTGGTGGGGCTAAAGCCTGGCAGGTCTAGCAAAGCAATAGCAGGGACAGAGTGAGCCTCACAAATCACAGCTCGTCGTGTGCTTGGGAGGACCAGACCCTGCCCTAACGGCTCTGTTTGTTGAGTTCTGAAAGGACCCGCAAGCCCTGCCAGCAGTGAGATAGATGGCACCTTCATACTCCAGGCAAGAACATCTGGAAGGGCCCCAGCACTGGGCGAGCTCCTTCCCTCTCATCAGCGAAGGCTCACAGGGCCAACAGGACACATGCAGGGAGGGCGAGGGGATGGAATCACAAGTCCTTCCTTTTGACTTTTCTTCTTGCCAAAACTTGGACCACCAAGCCATTGTGGAGCACCTTTCAGTAAGCCCTTCTGACCCCCACCTAGTGGATGTGCAGTTGATGAGCTTTGAGAGTGGAGCCGAGTGGCACAAAACCACATGAAATGAACTGACGATAGTTTCAGTGACTGCTATTTCTTGGCATCAATCAGTCATGGAGGACTCACCAGCATCTCCACAGCTCAGAGGAAGGGTAAGGCAGAAACTGGATAGCCAGCCTCTGAGTAACTCAGAGCCTTTGAGATACCTGAAACTATGAGCTGTGTTATGTTGCAACCCAGGGACCCTCCATGTAACAACTTTCCTATCACACCCCAGGTAACATCCAGAGTGGAAAAGTAGCTCAGTTCTGCCATCTCACTTGTCAACTGACTGACAGTGGCCAACCACACAGCAACTCATCCATTGCCTCCACTCCATCCTGTGTCCCAAATGTCCATGTGCCCCTAGGAGGGCCCATGACTCATCTCTGGTACAGTCTTTGGCTGATTCAGACAGCCAAGTGTCCATTTATCCATAAGCCTGTTCACATTAAGAGTTTCTTTTATTCTCTATGCTCTACTATGAATATTTTCAAATATACAGAGCTGCTAAAGGAACCTTAAGAACAATACAATAACCACCTTTATATTCATCATGTAGAGTCAACATTTATTATCATTTTTGCCATTTTTGCTTTATCTATCTCTGTGTGTATATGTACCATCTTTATTGTGGTAAACTATCACAACATAAAAATTACCATTTTAACCATTTTTAAGTGTACAATTCAATGGCTTTAAGTACATTCACATTGCTGTGCAACAATCACCATCATCCGTTTTCATAACTTTTTCACCATTCCAAACAAAAGCTCATTAAACAACTTCCCATATTCCCCAGCCCCTATTTATAGCTTTTTAAATGCTGGATCAGTTTAAAGTTTCAAACATCATGACACATCACCCCTAAATACTTCATCATTTGTCTCCTAAAAATCAGAACATTCCCACATAATCACAACGTCATTCTCACACTGAAGACAATTAGCAATCTGCCATCCAGTTGCTGGGGTCTTCTTAAAGGATGCAAAGGGTTCCACATGCGAAATGAGGGCAATGAGTCATATCTAGTCATTTCATAAACCATGGAGTGCTGTATAAATGCAAGGCATTAATAACCTTATTAGAGGATCTTGAAAATTTGTTTCAGCTCTAAAATTCAATTAGTGTTTATGATTTTCCAAAGAGCTCCATCTCCAGATCAGCTGATGTGCCGGAAGCAGCTCCCAACCCCTCCCCAGCGCCCCACGGCAGGGAGATGCTCCTGCAGGTGAGCACCTTCCTCCCAGCCCTGTCTCTACTCTCACACCTGATCAGCAATCAACAAATATATCAGATCCATACAAATCCCATTACTGACTCCACAAAGGAGGGAAAAGGCCACATAAAGTAGATTTTTTTATAATTGATAGACTTTTTAAAATATTTTATTTATTTATTTATGTTTTGTTTTTGTTTGAGGGGGAGGTAATTAGGTTTATTTACTTACTTATTTGTTTTCATAGAGGTACTGGGGATTGAACCCAGGACCTTGTGCATACTAAACATGCGCTCTGCCACTGAGCTATACCCTCCCCATCAAAGTAGTCTTAAGACTTGAAACATGAAAGGAGCCATTTGTACCTGGCCACAGCCTAGGGGGCCTTCATCAGCATTTGGAGGGCATCAACAGCCGATGTGGCCACTGGCCCAGGGTGTGACAGGTCCCAAAGAAAGTGGGGTGCTGAGGGCCCTCACTTCCCACCCCCACCTCTAGCACTACCCCCACCTGTCCTCACGCCAGGTTCTCGACTCAGAGCTCAGCTTGACCACGAGGCCCTCAAACATTTGAGCTCTTTGGTCTCCGTATTTGTCTCTGCCTCCAGATATCTACACACAGCTACCAATCACTTGAGTTTTTGGCTGCTTTTTTTCCCGGCCATCTTAACAATCAATTTCTGTATGATTGCATGGCTCGGCTTTGCAGTCTAGTGCAACCAGGCGCTGAGTCAAACATTTTCTTTTTCTTTATTTATACTGTGTCTTGTTTCAGAAAGAATTTAAAACAAGGAGACAAACATTTAGTAAACACCCTGGACCAGATGCTCGAAACTGTGCTAGGTGTTGTGGGAAATGCAAGAGAGAACACATGGGGTTTCTTTGTTTGTTTGTTTGTTTTACTCTCAACTGAGTTTACAATTCACCTGAGGAGACAAGACTCTCTGAGGAGGCAATGAAACTACAATAGCACTGGCCTGAGGACTGGGAGCCGGGACACCTGGGTCCTTACTTCCAGCTCGGCCACGAGCCAGTGGTGTGATCTTGGAAAAGTCATCTTTCATCTCTGGGTCTCAGTTTCCTTACAGGTAAAATGAAGGAGCTGTGTATATATATATCTGTATGAGCATAGAGACAGAATGAAGAGATCGGTAATACTGGTTTTCTGAGGGGATGAGATCAGAGAGCCTGGAGAGGGGGAAAATTTTTTTACTTGGAGCTCCTCTTTTTTTGACTTGTAATGAGCATGTATTACTTCTGTGGTCAGATACATCCAGCATTTACAAGTGAGGATGGAGGGAACTTGCTAAATTCTGGTTTAGCTTGAACCATGATCTGTGATTATATGTGGTTCAGACAGTACTGAGCCTTTGGAGCTGGAGGAAGGGAAAGCTCACTGAGGGCTCATGAGGGATAGTCAGGGAAGGCTTCCTAGAGGAGGGGAGATTCCAGGTGGGTCCTGAAGGGCTGGCATGCTTTGGATTGGTGGAGACAAGGAGAAGGCATCCTTGGCATGGGGTGGAGATGGGCAACACACTGGCTGAGGCCATACTAGAGGATGGAGGACAAAGAGTAGAATAACTTTCCCAAGGCCCAGATGCATCTTAGGTTGGGGTAGGGCATCCCAGGCTGGGGAGGGAGCTTGAGGGCAGGAACATCACAGCTCAGTCCCCTCTCAGGAGACAGCCCCCAAAGCCCACCTGCCATCACAACAGCTGCAAAATTTGAGCAGCAGAAAGTCTAGAGGCCCCAGCCTGGTGCTCTTGGATCACGGAGTAAGCATAACACTTGGGTATTAGCTAATCAATCTCGTAAATTCATCTCCCTTTTACTGGGATCTGTCAGGAAGCTGATTAAATGCTGTGCGAGTGGGATTTGGCTCAGATGCTAGCCGGGAGCTTGGGGCTGAAGTTTTTCAATGTTCAGCTCATGCATAAAATTCATAGTTTATCATTACCCAGACTTGCTTCTCTAGAACTATCCAGATGGGAATATTTCTATGTGACAGTCCTATCCTGGGTGAGCCGGTTGCCTGGCCTCTCTCCCCACAGCTCTCTCTGCAGTAGGTGCTGTCCCCACCCCCGACTCCCAGCTCAGCTCTGTCTGCAGAATCACCAATCCAGGATGCCAACAGACCTGGGCACTCAGCTGGCTCCTCCTCTTTACTGGGGCCCCAAAGCGATTCCCTGGGGCCAAGCCAGCACCCTATACCTCCAATATCCTCGGGCAAAACTGGGGAGTAGGCTGGATGCCTTTAAGGAGAGCCATGCATGCCACCACTACTACCCACTGCTCCTGTCCCTGGCCAGATGCCCTCTGGCTGTCTTTCTAGCCTAGGTGCCCTGTCCACCCCTGCTCTCCTCCCTCAAGGCCTCAAGTTCCCCAAGTAACCTAGGCCTGGACTCCTACCCCGGAGGCCAGTCTCTTCTTTATCCTAAACCCTCAGCCTAACCAGGTGAAGTAATCCCAGCTAACAGGCAGATTGGAAAGGGCCAGGGAGGAGACGGAGCCCACACCACAACCTTCTTCAGCTTTTGCCTCTCTGTCTTACTTTCCCCGATCTGCCTTGAAGAGACAGTGCTTGGATTTGCCTCTAGCGTACTGCCTGATTTAGGAGCCTCTGACCTTGTTTCCTCATCTGTAAGGTCTCTTCCAGCTCTGATACTCCCCTTGCTTTGATTACACATACAAGTCCAGCAGTCCCAACAGAAATGGACACCAGGTGTTCATTCCTACTGTCTTCCCTAGTTTCTAGGTAGCCCCCAAAGAATAATGATACCAGGACCAGCAACCACCGTGCTTCAAGCACTCACTGAATGCCAGGTCCTGTGCTGGTCCAGGTCTCAAAGTGGGGATCCCAGTGGTGGCAGGATAAAGGTATCAACAGAGGCATCACTGTCAAACATGACTAAGCATCAGGGAGGTGCTCGCAACTGAACTGGAAGCTAAGGGGTTTGAATGGTGTGGGGCAGACACAGTGTCTCCTTGGGGGGTTGAGAAATGGGACAAATGATGAAATTTCAGTCAACAAACATCCAATCTTCTGATCCATCAACTGATCACAGACATTTTTTTCTTCATTTGTTTGGAAAAAGAGGGAAAGGTTAATGAAACAAGCCTGCCTAAGGGACTCATTCATGTTAGTAATTATCAGGAGATAGTCTAATACAGAGCATATTTTCACCCGTACTTTCTCCATACTACAAAAATAACAAAACTCCATTTTACAGACGAGGAAATTGAGGCTCTAAAAGGACAAGCCACAGCCAAAGTCACACTGCTAGTATGTGGCTGCGTCAGAAGAGGAACCGCATCCTTTGACTTCTGGAAATCAGTGTTCTGACTGCTCTACCATACTATCTTCCCGTGACCCCAAACATCAGGGCTGATATTTAGAAAGCTAAGTCCTTCGTCATCAAACAGAATCCATCTCACTGGGCCTTAGGCAGGGACGCGACCTCAGACTAGAGAGAGAATTTCAACCATGAATCAAAGTAACCTTCAATCCACCGGAAAACTGCATTATTATCTGCCCATTCCCAAATATTCTGGTCAACAGAGGTTTTGCTCCATCTATGGATAATTCTCTTTTAGGCATCTGGAAACAATGGCTGAACTGACATTTCATTGGCTCAGAGATTCTCCTCAAACCAATGATTGCTTCCCCCTTTGGATGTTGTTGAGGAAATAGCAGCTCATGCTAAGGTTGGGGCAGAGGAAAAAGGAACCGCAGAAAACAAAAACACGTTCCCAGCTGGGGCCCCTCTGCCACAGGGCAGAGCGGACACTTGACAGGAGCTCAGGGAGGAAAGAGAGCTGGCATTAAATGGCTTTCACAGGCCAAGGAAAGACCCACTGCCAACCGGACAGCAGAGAGCACAATGCCTTTCACGCACATCGTGTGCGCTATCCACGGGTGTGCAATGAGTCTGTGTACTGGGAGAGAAAATATTCCTCTCTGGGAATGCACACGCAGGTGTGTGTGTGTGTGTGTGTGTGTGTGTGTTGGTGGAGGTGGGCCTGATAGTTCTCTAAAATAAGATTCTGGAATATACAGCCATCCTCTTTGGGGAGTCTCTCGTACCAGGCCTTCATTTACTCAACCTGTCCTCCTCGGGCACTGAGCAGAGAGCCTCCATCAGCACCCTTACCCTCTACTCCCTTAAGGGCAGTTTAACCTGTTGCCCCCTTCGTAGACCCTTTTGCTTTTTTCCTTTACTTCCTGATGTTTGATTTTCTTCAATCTCATCTGCACACAGGAGGTGCTTTATAAATGTTGCTCAATAGTGGCAGCAGGGCCAAGGGGTGGCTGGGGGAGGAATCACTCTTCCTCATCAATCTCTAACAAGCACCTGCCCCCTGCAAGCTACCCCCCAATAAATATGCAACCTAAGTGAAAACCATGCGCAAAGACAGCTTCCAGACAAGCCTCCTCAACTCTCTACCAATGAGACTGCTGCCCCTCCATTCTTCCTGTGTGACAATTGCGGTGGCCACTCTTTCAGGATTTCTCTGCATTTTGCAATCTGAGTTTACCCTCTTTATCTTTCCTCCATTACTCATGCCTCTCAAACTCCACTCTTCCTTGATTTTCTCTGCCCTTTCCCTTCTCCTTTCTCTCAACTCTTGTACCTTTTCTTCTTTATCCTCTTTTGACCTCTCAGATCTGCATATTCCTCACCTCACCTCCCTCTCTCCAGACCAAGCCTCAGTTCTGGAATCTTCTCCATTCTTAATCCCTTGCCTCAAGCAACAAGGGTTTGCAGATAAAGGAGAGGATGATGCCAGGACAAGTCGTGGCCATCCCAGATCCCCCACCTCCCACTGCAGGGACTGTTTTCCCTTGGTAACTAGGAGGGGAATCTGCATCTCTGCGAAGATGACTATGCTCTTGGAGCTTAGCATTTTGAACAGGTCCTCAAACACTCACATCTGCATCCACTTCCCTGTTTCTTGATCTCAGAAATGTGTTTAAAAGGAAATTAGCCATTTGGTAGAAGTGTGTGTGTGTGTGTGTGTGTGTGTGTGTGTGGTGGGGGTAAGGGTGGGAGAGTGTCATTACACAAATTAGAACCTCTAGTCCTGGCTCAGCCATATGGAGATGGAGTAGAAACTACACTGCAAAGTCAAGTTTGTGGGGCTCCAAAAGGTTGTATGATCTGGACCCAAAGCCTTCTACCTTTGTAGCCAGCCTCTGGTCCTGCTGTCTTCCTCCATCACATCCTGAAATTGGGCTCAGGGTCAACCAACTCTGGGTAGGATAGAAAAAGTGCAGATTTGGGACTCTGACCTAGGTTGTGGTCCCAACTCTACCACTTGTCATTAGCTGTGTGCCCCTGACCAAGTCACTCCACTTCTCTGAGCATCAGTTTCTTCTTATGTAAAATGGAGATCATTAGAGTGCCTAGCCCGTAGAAATCCATGTAAAGCCCTCAGCAAAAGAAGACACTTACATTCAGAGGTTTTCTGATTGGTTTGGGACACAGGGTGCTGCACTGGGAGAGACCTGCCTCATTTGGGCTGGGCACCCTGGGCCAGGGCCAGGTATATAAGTAATAGCAGCTACCATTTATCGGTGCTTTCCCTCCATGAGCTTCCAATTCCTTACAACAACCCTGTAAGCTGGGGACTATTTATCTCCATTTTGTAGCAGAGGAAATGGAAGCACTGAGAAATAAAATGACTTGCCCTAGGTCACAAAATCAGCAAGTGGTAGAACCAGGACAGAAACACAGGAGTGACAATAGGAGGAAGGAAGCGCCAGCAGACTCGTGTTTGCCCACAGCACTGTTTTGCCCAGGGCTGGCTGGGTCCCCCTACCCGGGGCCCAGACCCATCACACCCAACGAAGCCCATGGCCCATGCAGCCCTTCGTCACTGTGAGCCAAGCTCACCAACCTGCAAACAGCGGCTTGGAGCTGACACGGCGGCAGTGGCCTGTGGGAGGCAGCCAAGGGCTAGCTCAGCAGAAATGATAAACCCTCCTGCTTCAGCCCCTTGTGTGAAGCTAAAATTAACAACTTTCCCAACTGCAAACAAATGCAGTTGCTGAACCTGCATTCCCCTCTCTTGCTTCTGCTGCCCCTGGGCTTCCTGGGCCTCATGGAAGCTCCCTCCTCTCTGCCCGACCACACCCATAGGGCTGGGCCTTGTGGGCCAGAGCAGCATGAATTTGGGCCTGGCTCAGAGGAGGGCCCCAATAATCTCCACTTCCGGATATTCACATTCTGTGTATCCACTCCCCCTGCATTTGGGCTGGACCTTGGGGCTCACTTCTAATGAACAGAATATGGCAGAAGTGATGGGATATAATGTCTAAGATAACGTTATAAAAAGACTGCGGCTTCTGCCTTGGGCTGGCCTGCCCTTGGTCATACACGTGCTCTCTCTCTGATCAATCACCCTGGAAGAAGCAAGTGGCCATGTTGTGGGTCACCTAATGGAGAGGCCAACTGCCACATGAGTGAGTTTGGAGGCAGATCCTTCAGCCACAGTTGAGTCTTCAGATAATACAGCTCTGACCCACATCTTGACTGCAACCTCATTAGGGATCTTGAGCCAGAACTATCCAGCTAAGATGCACCCAGACTCCTGACCCACAGAAACTATAACATGATAAATTTTGTTGTTTCAAATGGCTAAGTTTTGGGATCATTTGTTATATAGCAATAGATAACTAATGCATCATCTTATTTCCCATTCCTTCAAAGCTCTGCTTTATCCCAGGTAACAATGGCCAATGATGGAATGTTTAAGTTTTTTCAACAGCCAGATAAGAGGATACCTTAAAGTATCCTATTCAGTTAAAAATGCTTATCTCTAGATCACCGCTAAAGAATGGTGGAAATTTTAGATGCTGGTAGAAGGCTAATGGAAAAGATTACTGGGGCAGAAGTCCCACACTTACTTTGTATACATTGGGTCCTGAGCCCAGGCGATGCTTGCAGCTTCTCAGAATCCCCAGCTGATCAAATTGTGACCAAAATAACTCAAGGTTCATGGCAATATCCAAACTGTACCTCCTGATACCAGTTTCCTCCTTGGATAATGGTAGCTAAAGTCTAAGCACTTCACATGTTGTACAACACAGGGAATATAGCCAATATTTTATAAAAACTATCAGTGGAGTAGAACCTTTAAAAATTATGAATCACCATATTGTATCCCTGTAAGTTATATACTATTGTACATCAAGTATAATTCAAATTTTAAAAAGTCTAAGCACTTCATAACAATTAACTCATTTAATCCTCATAATAACCCCATTCTACCAAGGAGGAAACTGAGGCACAGAGGAGTTAAGTACCCTGTCCAAGTTCAGAGTCAGTAGGTGGCAGAGCTGGGATTTCCCCCAACCCAGAAGCTATCTTCCTGATTTTGTCCTACCTGAAAAGCCTCCATGTTTCTAGTTGGAAACTACTAGGTGTGACACAGAAAGGGTTTTATAGTCAGGTTATCTGGAAAAATCCTGAAGACCCTTCCTCTGACAGTGATCATCTCAGATTCCAAGGAGAAGACTAAGAATCCTCTAGCTGAGTGGAAGTGCAGCTCTCAGTTTTGCTAGGGACCAACGCCACTAAGGCAGCAGTCAAGGCTCTGTGCTGTGCACTTTACCCAGCCAAACCCCATCTCCTCCTGAAAGCCTTCCCTGCTTCTTTCTGCCTGTGTGAAGTCGCTGCCTGAGGCACACAGTGTGGACTGTCCCCAAGTCATTCAGTTCTCAGCTCAGACGTCACCTCTGCAGCAGTTCTGTTCCTCTCCATCCCAGCCCCTTGTTTCCTCTCTTCCTGGCACTTATCAGTATGTGTTCCCACTGAAATGCACATTCCACAAGGAAAGAGATCTTGTCTATCCTGTTCACCATTGTGTCCCCAGTGCCTATAACAGGGCTGGGCACACTGGAGATCCTCGTTGAATATGGGTTGGTTGAAAGAAAAAGAGGTTTACCTGGAAGTTCCTTGTGTTTCACCTGGAAGTAGCTGACAAGTGTCCTAAGGGCAAAGCCCACGCCATAGCTCAGTGTTCCATGGCATGCAGCATAATCCTGGATATAAGGAAATCCTGAGGCCACACGTGGAGAGTGAAACTGTTGTGATGTGTTGCCCATGCCTGCTTTTTCACCCCTTTAACCATACTACCCTGACTTACTGGGCTGCAGGGATGGGGAGATGCAGAGTGGGCATGATGTTTTTGTTGTTGTTGTTGTTGTTTTTAATGTTCTAATCTTGAACTTTCCAAAGGGGTGATCAGGGTGGGGTGGGGGGCTGAGGTGGAAATGGGGAGTTTGGCAGGTTTTCTGCAGTTTCTAGGTAGTGGAGAGAGGCTCTGTGGGGAAGAAGGTACAGCAGAGTCGAAAGGAAGGATGGAAGGGGCTAACCTGAGAGGCAAAAGCTGAAGCCCACATACGTGGGAGAAAAGAAGATCTGGGCCCCAGAGCAGAGGAGGGGGCATCTGTGGTGTCCAAACTGCAAGGTGGTCAGGACATTTTGAGTCTTCAAAGCAAACTCTGGGGGACTCTGAGTAGGAACGTGGACTATTATGCAGGCCTCAGCAACCTGGTATGGGAGAGGGAGAGGGGGAGGAAAAGCCTGGGGTCTTCATGTCTAAAAATAGAAAGAATTTAGTGAGAGGAGAAAAAAGCCCATTTCCTAACGTTAATGCAGTTAGGCAGCGGAATAAACTGCCTAGCGAGGAGGAGGTTGAGTCACTGGCATTAGAGGCATTCAAACTAGGCGAGATCAGATCCTGGAGGGGTTATCAGTACCAGCAAAGCCTTCCAGGCTGCGGGCCTTGGGGGAGGAATGGGGGTTCCAATGGCTCCATGGAGAGGCCTTTTGCACGGTCAGTCCTCAGAGGCAGATGCGCGTGTGTGCACTCACACATACAGCTCACACTCCTGCACCCCGCGTGCAGGGAAATGACCCGACTGCACCTTGTCTGTTTCACTGATGATGAAAGGGGCTATCTATTGCACTATGGAGGTTTTCTCCCTTCTCCCTACCGACAAGTCCTTCCTGTGCGAAGGTTCAGGTGTACCCTAGGCCTCCTCAATCAGGAAAGATTTAACAACCTCGCAGGTTTACCTTTACGCACACAGGCACGTACATATGTGCATGTGTAGTCTGTGTACTTTCTCTAAATACTCTCTCTCCTCTGCTCCCAACCTGAGCTACTCTCAACAGCTATCAGCTGGACCACTTTGCCTCTGTGTCCCTCTGGTTCCCCGAGGGCATACCCACTGCCTGTGTGGCCCTCAATTCTTCCTAGGTTCTGTTGGCAAAAGGTAGAAGTTGTCTCTGCCTCCGGGATTGTCTTTGCTACCTCGTCAAGGCCCAGTGATAGCCGGAGAAGTGACCATTCCTGCTCTGAGAGGGCAAGGAAAATATAGATTCACCTGGGTCCTGCAGAAGAGGCCGTGCTCTTTTCCTTGCCTTGTCCCCACCCCATCTTCTTGTTCCTCCTTCTGGCAGTAGAGAACTCAAAAACCTCCCCAGTCCCACTGAAGGGAAGAGGACAGAACAAGACCCAAATGAAATGGATCAACTAGTAGACTGAAAACTGAAACTACGCCAGAGGCCCAGGGAGGGAACAGAGAGCAGCAGGCAGGGAATGAAAGTGGAAAGGCCCCAGCTGAGAAGCCAATGACCACAAATGGCCCTGCAGGGTCCTGGCCCAGCCAAAGCTGCTCTGCTCTGCTCACAGTTGGCTCAGAGCCGAGAGAACTTGGCATCTAGCGGGGCTGGCCAGTGGTAAAACTGGGAGGTAGTGGGAGCTGGTCTCCAGCATCCCCTGGCTTGTTTTCCTCCCCATTTTGAGGCCTTCTCCCAGACTCCCAGCACTCTCGCCCTGTGCCTCCCCACCACAAAACTCCCCTAGCCCTGTCCCATTTCTGTAGAACTTTGAGTGCAGCGAGTCATCTGTGCACTCGCGTGTGAAATGATGGGTCATGGCTGAAAGCTGCATCCTCCAAAGCCGTCATGTGGATGTTCGGAGATTGTATTTGAGGAGGAAAAGAGAAAGATTGTGGTCTGTGGTCAAATGCACACTGAAAACCTTAAAGGGATGATAGTATGTTTCTCTACTGTGGGACTTCTCAGAGCTTTTAAAATGCTAGTGTGCACTGTGAAGCTCTAAGGGGGGGAGGGGGAGCTAGCATTTCTTAAACTTATTTGGCTACAAAATCTTTTATTTTTCTTTTTTTGTAGAGCAGCTTATAGGACTAGTGTTTTACTGAATGTATTTCCCCTCTCAGATACCCTAGTTGCATTTTCACAACAGTCTTTAATACCTACAGCTGAAAGAGTGACTGTGACGATGGGGCAGTAGGTGCCCGTACAGTTAGCACTGGCAGTGATGGTTAGACTGGATCAACCACCACGCTGTAGGGAGATATTTTTGGCTAGAGGACTCAAGCAGTGTGGCTGTCTCATGTTGCACATTATAGTGATTGTCACCTACTAGTTGGCCTGTTCCTGCCCCATACAGTCCCAAGTACCTAATATTTACCCTTTTTGTGCTGTGTCTGGGTGACTAGTATGGAGGGAATAGAGGGGAGCCTGTCTCCCCAAGACATGTCTATTTCTCATGTTGACACACACATGTGGAAGAGCTGTTCCTTCCTGAAGCACTTCACATTCGTGACCTTGATCTCCATCGATACCACCAGTCCCCTAAATGCCACTATTTATAGTCCTCTGGGCCTGCTGCCTCAAGAAGGGCCAGCCATGAGCCCCTGTCCTCTCTCTGGGCTTTCTCAGATATGTGTGGAAACCAAGCATTTCTTTATAGTGCACAGAACTGGGGAAATGGAGAGAACTCTCAGGCTATGCCTGGTCACACTGCTCCTCTGCTAGCCTAATAAGTGGCCTGACCAGATCCGTCTCACGAGGAACCTCCACTAGCTCCTGCTGAAAGAACTGAGATGCTTGCAGCCTGGCGAGCTGAGGGGTGGACAGCAAGCTGCTCTTTTGAAGAAGGTAACTTAGTCCTGGTGATGGCTGGTTACCTGAGAACATGATGTTCTAAGAACACTCCAAAGGTGAGCACTGTGTGATATTAGCCTGTGCATTAAAGTGCTGTGTCCATGGTACTCTGAGCACCCAGGAGGACTGTGTTCAGTTCTGGACAGGACCCCTAAGAGGCACCCTCACAAACTGGAGTGTTACTAAAGAATGGTGACTAAGATGCTATAAGGCCAGTGGGCTAAGGCCTCTTCTAGGTCCTGGACCACTGTTCAAAGTTATGCACCCAGAAAGTAAGACACGTAGACATGCTTAGCCAAGATTTTACATATGGTTCCAGAAGGTACATGAACCTCCAGGTTAAGAAGCTCAGCTGTGGAACCAGACCACAAAAGGAATCACTGAGCAAACTGGGTAGATTTGAAATCAAGTCCCCCTAAAACTGAGTTCCCCTGAGAGTTTATTATTACCCTCTCTATCCAAAACTTTATTCCCTTTCTTGTTCCCCTGACACCATTCCCCTCAGGACTGAGAAGTATGAAAGAAAACGGGGGACTGAAACCAAGCAGGACCCTGTGGGGCCCTCCCAGGTACAAAAGCCCCTCTGTGTCCCCCACTTCTTCTTTGTAGAAAAAGGTTTAGTCTCCTAGACCTTCCCTGAGTTCCAAAGAGTAGGCACAAACAGTTACTAATTAAGGAAGTGAGGGAGTGCAGAAACAAAGGAAAAGCAGTTAAGTATCAAAAGTAATAATAATAGTTCAGGACAAAACAGAATCCTAGTTCCTCCTCAAGAAATATACGTAACAATCTGATGCATATCTTTGAGTTCTTCTGTAGAAACTAAGACACCTCCCACTTCCCCAGGATGATGACTATGTCCTGACCACAAGACTGGTTGAAACCAGAAGGTGGATTAGAACTCCTGAACCACCACCCTGCCACCTCCCACCAACCATTCGGAAGAAAGTCATGCACCCTGCAGCCCTCGCCCCAAATGTTGCCTTTAAAAACCTTTCCCTAAAAGCCAATGGGGAGTTTGGGTCTTTTGAGCATGAGCTGCCCAGTCTCCTTGCTGTGTGCCCTGCACATAAACACTGTACTTTCCTTCACCACAACCCGGTATCAGTAGATTAACTTTGCTGCACAGCAGGTGAGCAGACCCAAGTTCGATTCAGTAACAGATTTAGCCAAAAAAGTAAAATAAAATAAAAGTCAGAAGACAGACAGACTTGAGGAAACATGATAGATATATTCAGATATTTTAAAGGGACTTTCAGGAAGAAGAGGAAGGAAAGAAGTTACTTAAAGACTGCTTGAAAAAAGATACTGAAAACTCAATATCAAAAAATGTTCTAGACTTACTCAACAATGGAATGGGCTACCTTAGGAAGCACTGCCGATGAAAATGAAAAATGTGAAAGGGAGATTGAACTAGATGATCTTGCAGGACCATCTTCCCAACCTCACATTCCCTCCCACCCTGTGTTTCTCTGCCAGTGAGAACCATACTAGTTTATCACAGACCAGAGTCACAGTCTTGCTGACAAACCAACCCCAAAAGGCAAGAGCAGGTGGTTGGTGGCCCGAGCTCTGAACTGCCTGTCCCTCTTAGTCCTCCACTCCCACCTAACATCCTGTATCTCACTAGCCCCCTTACTCTGGCTCTCAAGGGTTGCTCGGCACCAGCTAGTTGATCTGATAAACTAATCTGCGTTAATGGGATCATGAATGCTAATGAACTAATGTGCTCCTTTCCCAAGTGACATATTTGCATTTTAACAGTGGTCTTCAGAAGATAATCCTTAGCTCAAAGGAGTGATTAATGTTGAAATTTCGCCTGTTTGCCAGTCTCTCTTAAAGGAGATATTTTTGTAAAGGGAATCTTTTTCCACCATTCACATCACACCATCTGCTGGAAGACAGAAAAGCATGGCCCTGCCCTTGAGGGGTTTACAGTTTATAAAGTTGGAGAATTACAATAGCTGACATTTATTGAGCTTCTACCGAAGTGTCAGGCCCTGTGCTAAGTGCTATATAAATATTATCTTTGAATCCTCACAACAGCCCTCTGATGTAAGTACAGATTTTTCCAGGGAAAGAGGCTGAGCCTCAGAGAGGTGAAGTTACTTAGTACCATATTTCACTGACTCTAGATATTAGAGGCAACATTTTCTTAGGTTTCCCTGAGGAAGAAAAGATGCTGCCAACTAGACTACAGTGCACCGCAGACTGCAAGAAGCCTTTCTGTTTCAGAAAGATTATCATTGTGTCTTTGAAACCATGACATACAGCAAGTGGGACGTCCAGCTCTATGGTAGATAATCTGCCTAATGCTGTTCATGGAACCCGGATGGGAACTAGCTGGACAACACCTTGGTATGTTAATATAACAGCAAGTACATAGTATTTTAATCCAAAAAGATTACACAAGGGCTGAGAAGGTTGCATACTGAGTCTGAGGTCAGTGGGAGCATGTGTTGATTGGGTCACGAACCTCAGTGGTGGAGAGAAACAGACAGGATTCAAGGCAGAGGGGCTAGAATGAAGCAGGGCCTGGGGCTGAGGTGGTGGGGGGAAGGTAGGTAGCAAATAACTTATTGTCAGACATCCTTACACGAGGGAAGTTGGTTTTTGAGGGTATGGTACTCTGGCTGGCTTGGCTCAAGGGAAGGGGTTAATTAGGGAAACCTAGAGATATACCTTAGTGAGATGGCACAGGAAAGGAACATCAACTGTCAGATGGTCTTTGAAGGCCAGGATGAGAGATTTCAATTTGATACGGTGGACAAAGTTGGAAATTACTGATTCTTGCAAGTTAAGGTCAACATGTTGGGAAAAGCTCATTCTGACCACCGGGATGAATTAAAGTTCTCACCTCAAAGGCACGGGCTTCCTGGAGGGGAACAAAACAGCACTGCACAAGGGACTTGGGTCATCAGAGGCAGCAGAGTTCCAGGGTGCTCTGAGCCCTGACCTCTCAGCTCTCTCTCTGGATTTGCATCCCCTCTCTTCAGCTGCAGTCCTCCCCTAGAAGAGGAAGTAGCAGTGCCATGGCTGCCCAAGTATGTGCCCCTCTCTCCTGGGCAATGGGTGGAGGGTACAGACTGGATGACATACAGTTCAGCCCCCCTCCAACCGCTAACTAGGGTTTATTGAACTCCTGTGATGTGCCCGTGTGTCCAGCACTGCCCTACACGGTGCGTGGATCAAAGAGACCTGGGGAGAGTTTACTCCCTGGCTGAGGAGAAAGGAAGTCGAAGCAACATGAGATGATGTAATCACATGCTAAATGGTGGACGAAAAATAGTCTGGGTTCCAAAATGGGAGAGGGGGAACTATGGGTGACAATTTATTTTCCTGTATTTGCAAAGTTTTCCACTATGTATAGGTATTACTTTTATAATTGGAGAAAATTTATAATTAAAACAAGGAGGGCAACCGATTAGGATGGAAATGATCAGGAAAGGCTTCACAGCAGAGGCTGGACCTGAGCTGGTTAGTTAGAGGATGCAACGGAAGCATTTTCAGAGGTGGAGCATTGGGGGGGGGTGCACTGCAGGCTCGGAGGACAACAGGACAATGAGTACGCAGAGAAGAGTAAGCTGTGAGCGGGGTACAGCAGGGCAGGGAGCATAAGGAGACTAGTGGAGCTTTGGGGTCAGGAAGAAATAGGTCAGAGGGAATATATATTTACACGGTGAGGCTCAGCTGTTGTGGAAGGTAGGCCTTGGATACTAGGGAGAGGAGTTTCTATTTGACATCGTAAGCAAAAGGGAGCTATTATAGGCTCTTGAGCAGGGAAGTGACATGATGAAAGATGTTTTAAGGGGACTCCTTTGGCAGCAGCATTGAAGGATCACTTGGGAAGGGGGAGGCAGCAGGCAGAGAGACCAGTCAGGAGGCTGCTGCAGTCATCCGGGCGTGAGGTAGGGAGACTGTGGGCTATGATGGCAGCAGTGGGAATGGTCAAGAAGGCATGTATTCATGAGGCACCTGTGAGAGATTAACTGCCAAGACACGACGGTGACTGATGGGAGTGGAGACGGGGAGTGACTAATTCCAAGGCTCAGCTCATGGGCTATTGAGAGTGACGGTGTCACTAAAAGAGGCAGAGAGCCAGGGAAGGGCTCTGGGCTGGGGATCAGAATGGAGGGAAAGGTGGGACAGGAGATTCTGAGTTTGGCTTTAACTGTGATGAATCTAAAGTGATGGTAAACTCCAAAGAGAAAATGTCCTTACAGGTAATAATGAAATGGAACTGGAGCTTAGGTTAAAGGCCAGGCTTTATCATTTCCTGCAATCACCCAGAATTCCAAAGCAGGACAAGCTGTATTTAGGCTGAGTGTGGAAACCACTGGAGAGGGGTTAAAAAAAAGGAAAAAGACCCAACAGCCAATTCTGATTTCAACTTTGCAGGTAACAGACACTAAACTGTGGCAATAGTAGGCTGGTGGGTCTGTTTAAACACACCCCCCATTTTCTCTGTCAGTGAGTGATTTCCCTACATATTAGAAAGATTACAACCCAACTCTAGGTGACGAGATGAA
Source organism: Vicugna pacos (assembly GCF_048564905.1). Lineage (NCBI taxonomy): Eukaryota > Metazoa > Chordata > Mammalia > Artiodactyla > Camelidae > Vicugna > Vicugna pacos. The sequence continues at coordinate 1,138,339 of NW_027328757.1, read as the reverse complement.
TACGGAACAATACTTGCTTTATTAATCATATCTGCATCTCTGTGATTTCACCGATGGTGGCAACAGAGCCAGTGCGACACACAGCTCCCTCGGCAGCCCTGTCAGTGGGCTGGCTTTCAGAGTCCCAGCCCAGAAACGCAAGATCCAGACTCCTGGTCTTCTTGATATAGAATTGGAGGCAAGTCCCAATTAAAAAATAATCTGGATACCTCAGTTTTCCCCTGTGTCAACTGGAAATGCAGCTATAACTGACTTGCTTGGGTCTGGGTTAGAAGTGGGAAGATAAAAAGAACAATTACTGATAGGTAAAATGTATAGATGAAAGACAAAATTTGGGAGAGAAACACTGCATGCAGATTGCAGCAGGATTTCCAAAATGAGAGGTCTTGACACTTACCTGGTTGACTCCTAAGCCAGGTGTAACCACCATGCCCTCTTTTCTGCTTTCAATGGGCTTTTCCATGTGAAAGGTGGTAAATGGACAAGTGCCCTTGTCAGCGACTTGCACTCCCTCTTCCCGATCCCCCACTTCCTTAAACACCTTCCACTGAGACACCTGCCCACGTCTCGGCCACCCTCCTTCCAAGCACCACCCCTACCTCAAACCAGCAACCAGAAGACTGATCAGAAATCAGAACAGAAATTCCCAGCAGGGAAATGCTGGAGACCACTGGCAGACAGACTATGCAACGTGTGTGTGCGCGCGTGCGTGTTCATCCACCAGTCTAGCCATCTGCTCTTCTGTTTTCCCAGTGGGTTTGGATGAGAGCAAAGCGAGGCCTGTTTGGGTGGTCCTGCCCCCAGAGTTGAGTTCCCTTGGTAGTTCGGAGCCCACAGCCTGGGCAGACACTCTCCACTCATTCATCTTCCGAAGGCATCATTCTCTCTCACAAGAAGGACCAATAAGAGGAAGGGGGGACTAAAATCTCACAGATTTTCCTTTATCTGCAGTTCTCTATTCGTCTCCAACCCAGAGATGGGGGACTTGGCCCAGGCACCTACCCGGGGGTGAAATTCAGTGGGCTGGGCAGGGTAGGGAGAGCTAGTAGGGGAAGCAAACAAGCAGGCAGAGGCCACGACCATCACCCTCCCACCCACCTGTGGGCTCCTCGCTTATTTCTCTCATACCAGCTGTAACAACAGGGCTCCAGCTGGTAGGAAAGTGCTGCGGTAGCTCTTGCCGTGCCCTGGCACAGGTGTGACCTCTACTGGGGTGATCCCAAGGGCTGAGAGGAGTTTTCAAACTGACTCTACCAGGGCGGTTGAAAGGTGTCTCCGCTTTGACAGATCTTGGGAGCTTGAAACAGACAGCCCCTGCCTCCAGCCTCCCTGTTGGGGGTTTGGGACTCGTTTCTCCATCTCACCTGTCATCTCAACTGGATCCTGCAGCCAGACTCCCTGGCTTACTCCTTCAGGTCCCGGCATGGAAGACGCGGGGGTGCAAATCTACTTTACTCAGGAAAGTTAACTGATCAACACATTGTTGTCTTAACTCCAGTGAAATCCTGCCCGTGAAGGCCCTGAGGCACGGGGCAAAAAGAATGAGTAAATACTGAATCTACTTGGTGGTTTACTAGCCACGCCATTGCCTTCAATGCCTTTTGGACCTGACCCTCCTCTCTCTGCTCACCGCCCCCACCCTCATTACCTCTCTCTTGGGTTGCTGTAGTATTTTACAAGCTGGTCACAATCCCTCCTTATTCCAGTCGAGTTGGCTTCCTATGGCAGGGATAACCACCCTAAAACACTTTGAGTTAACCGGCCAACAGCCCTCTAGGGCCTCCTCAAGTCCCAGCTCCTCATGCCGACATCAAAGGCCCTCCAAATCTGGGGACCTCTTCCCCCACTGCACTTCTACACCCACCCTCTCCTCTAGTCAGACCTCCTCGCTCTTCCTTAATCACACCATGACCATCTCCACCTCCAGCCTTTTCCCCAACCATGCCTCTGTCTTGGAAGCCTGCTCCTTTTTTGGCCAACAATCTCCTCAGTCTCAGACATTATTTGCAACCGAACTCACGTTCGAGCTCCTCTGGGAAGCCTTATCCCACCATGCCAGCCCACACTGCTTGCTCTCTCTGTGCCCTGAACCCCTGCAGTACTTACTGTTTAGAGCACATAGTGTGGTATGTAATTGTTTCCCAACTTGTACTCTCCTTAGCTGCTTCATATGAATAAGTATGATCTTCCTGCTAAATTATGAATTTCTAAAGAGCAGGCCCTTGGCTCTCTCCTTCTCACCATCACATAGGGCTATACCCAGGAGCGCTAAGAGACTCCTGTGCTCTTGCCTTAGCTCTGAAACGAAGGAAGGATGAGATGAATGAAGGCCCTCTGAGGATCTTCTCTGTTCATTCCCTCCACGTTCTCAAAAGTGGTCGAGGAGCTGAGGCTGCCCAGAGAGGCCTCACCAGCCAATCAGTTGTTGGCTCTCTAGTTTTCCATACGCTCCAACCTCCTAAGGCTTTCAGAGTGATCAATAATGCTGCTTAAGGGATCAATCTGAGACACAGTGGGCTGCAGGGGCCAGTGTTTGATTAAGTCGAGAGAATAAATGTATGCTGGAAGAGACAGAGCAGGGAGGGAGGAGCAGAAGAGAAAGCAGGAAGAAAGATGAGCTGGGTAGAGGTGGAGGGAGAGGTTTTATGAATGAGGATCAAATCGGATGGAGCTGAGAGTAGTTTCCAACTGATCTGATTCAACAGCTGAAGCATGTTCTTACTGAGGCAACCACATAATTTGAGGGCTTTCTCAGAGCCCAGGGAATCGCCCGGGGCTCCTGGGCAATCTTTGACCTTGGCAGGATCACTGCTGCCCGAGCGCACGAGGGCATAAGAGGCTGCAGGCTCAATACTGAATGAAGAAGTGGGTATGGGATGGAGACTTTGGGGGACCTTAAGGAAGGACGTGGGTCTGGAGCTATGTTCACTGGCTGAGTCTACAGAAATCCCAAGCCCTGGCATCCTTTGTCCCTCCACCCAAGACTGGTGACTGAAAGCCATGATGAGATGGGACAGTTGGCTGATCTGCCAGGGCAACATCAGCATTATCTTTTCTCTGTCCACTGGTGTACATATTACTCCTCCTCCCAAGGCTTAGGGCCTGGGAATTTAATTATTTGGCAGTTAACCAAAAATAAGGAGTCTCTTTCTGATTTTGCTCTGGAGGGCCCAAATTTCTAGCTGTACCACTAATCAAAATTCTTCTGGGAAAGACAGTGTTATCAGGAAAAAACAGAGCAGATGGCTTATTACTGTGAGAAAGTTCCTCCTTTCATCTAACCATGATTCCTGCTGCTCTCATTAAAGGCCTATCTTTCAGATATGATATGATGGTATTACTACTATCCACATCACACAGGCTCAAAGCCTCAGAATCATCTTTGACTCTTTTTCCTTCCTCATCCCACTCATCCACTTGGTAGGTAAATCAGGTTTCTTCTAACCCCCAAAACCCATCCATTCACCTCCTTCTTTCTATCCCCTGCCAGCTACTCTAACAGCCTCCTGACTGGTCTTCGTGCCTCCCAGATAGCCCCCTTTTAATCAATCTGCCAAGGGGGAAAAATGAGCCTGAAGCTAATCAAGCCTAGAGATACAGGAGATAGTGGAACAAGCTAAATGACAACAAGGGGGAGGAAGCCAAGAGACCAGAACATGGGATGGTGTACAGAGCAACTAACATGACTTTACTAATGAGTCAAAGAGAGGGGACTGTCAAAAGGACCTTGAAAGACATAATGACAAAATGTAATGTGTGGAGCTTTTAGGGATCTTGATTCTAACAAGCCAACTGGAAAATGTGTTTTGAGATGGTTGAGGACATTTGTGTGAGGACTGGGTAATGGGTGATACAAAAGCAGTATTGTTACTTTCATTAGATGTGTTAATGGTACTATGGTTATATGATGAAATGCCCATTTTTTTCAAAGATATGTAGAGAAATATTAGGGGTGAAATTACATGACTGACGTTTAAGATTTATTTAAAAATACTTCAGCAAAGAAAAAAATGGATAAATGAAGCAAAGTTAATGTGGATAATGTATATGGAGTTATTGTACTCTTTTCTCTATTGTTTTGGAGAAATGTTCATAATAAAGGACAAAAGCAATAGTCATCCACTATATCCCAGACCAGACTCCCTTCTTAGCTTTATCTTCCACTCCTACCTCATTTCTCTAGGATACCTGCCTTATGTCCTTGCTCAAGTGATTCCTGCCTGAACTTCCTCCTTTCACTTATTAATTCATTTGTTTACTCAACAAATATCTAGTAAGGACCTCTTATATGCACTAGGCCGGCTAAATGAAAATGACCAAGACTGAGGAAGACAAGGGTCCTCCTTCATTTTGTATCCTTCCTAGCAATAAGCACAGCACCTGGCACATAATAGATGCTCAATAAACGTTTATGGAACTGATATATGGGGGGATGTGACAGAATTCCTGTCTACTATTAACTAGTATCCAATCCACCCCAAGAAATGCTTATTGAGCACCACCTATTATGTGTCAGGCATTGTGTGCTATGGGGATAAAAAGAGAGATGAAAAACACCAGGCTCTTTCCTTCATTGAACTTAAAATGGAGATGAGATATAGACATATAAGACGTTATATTTGCATTTGAAGAATATATGAATTAATGATTCAACAATTACAGTGGGGTATATCAGTGACATACTTCCCAAATGTATTTTAGAGACAGTAAGTGCTGGAGGAGTTCAGAGGAAGGAGAAAGATGCCTTCAGTCTAGAATGATCAGAGGAGACTTTACAGACGAGGTGAATTTGAATGTGAGTTGAAGGACAAGTGTAGTGATATTGGATAGGAGAAGAGTACAGGCAGAGAGGAGAGGGCGCTCCTGCTGAGTGGGAGGGCATGAACAAGAGCACAGATGCAATTAAAAAACGTACAAAAGACATTTTTTTAGGAGACCCTGAGGAAAGAAATCTGGCCAGAGTAGAGAGTCTATATAGGGCTGTGTTTCTCAAGTAGATCATCAACATCAATATCACTGGAGGGAATCTGTTGAAGTGTATATTACTGGACTTGGCTCCAGACCTACCAAAGCAGAAGCTCAGATGGTGGGATCCAGGAATCTGCATTTTAGCAAGTTTCCCCAAATAATTTGGAGACACATTAACATTTGAGAATCCACGATGTGGTCCAAGAGTGGGAAATAAGTTTGGAAGAATACACACTCAAGAAGAGCTTTGAATACCAGGCTAAGGAAGCTGAAATTTATCCCACGGGTATCACCACCTCAAAGATGTTGATCATACATGTCATGAATAAAGGATATTTAGGAATATTAATCTGGCAGTGTGTATTATGGACCAAAAAGGAGACTAGTGCAGTGTAGACACCAGGTGGTGGTAGAGGGTGAGGTGGACCAAGGCAGAGTCAGATGATTCTGAGCTTTCTAGTCTGGGAGACTAGAAAGCTGGTGTAACAGAGAGGTCAAAAGAATAAGGCATCTCTGAGAGATAATGGGATGAGTTGGTGAATATTGAGTCTGACGTGATGGCAGACTATCCAAGGGGAAATGAAATGTCCGGCAAGAAGGTGGGAACAGAGGACTGAAATATAGGACAGGGGTTAAGTTTGGGCTAGGGAAGTGGGAATAGCCAGGAGAAGCATGAGAGGGGAAACCATGATGCACGGCTGCACGTCCTTGCCAACAGAGGAGGTAGAAACAGAGGAAGAGGACACCCAGATCTGAGGGGTAGGAGGAGTCACTAGCAAAACAGGGAATGAAGGGAGGAGTCACTGAGGTGGAAGGAGACCCTTCCACTTCTGCAAACCAAGCAGGCTTCAAAAAGCTCGGGGTGGCTGGCAGTGTGGCTAATGCCAAAGTGAAGTTGAGGTTCAGAAAAGGTCACTGGCCAGGGCATGCATACAGAGAAGCTCGCTCATTTCACCTTCATCACCGCAAACACAAACAGGCATGCTGGCTCCTACAGACAACAGGCAGCACCCCCCTCCTTCGCCTCCCCCTGTCCCGTGTCATACCCACACTCTGATTTCCGAGCTCCTTTTCTAACTGCCCAGGGGAGTTGGCACTAGCGTGCCCCTGGGCTCATAATGTTCCATTGTAAGGATGCTGCCCTCAGAAAGGGGGACGCTGCCTGTTGTAGGTGGGAAATAATACAGAATCCCAAGACCCCTGCCCTCTCCTTACCAACTCAGGCGACGCGGGGACTGGAAAGGCGGGAAGACGGTGAGCTTCCCTCCCCTTGATCCCTCCCCTCCCCTCCCCTCTGCCCCTAGCCTTAGGCTTTCTCAGCAGGGCCGCAAGGTCCAGCCCATTTTGAGAGTCCTTCGTTTTGGCTGCTGCTAACACAACAGAATGTTTTCCTTTTTGAATTTATTGTAGGAAGGAAAACAGAAGTCCTTGAGAGAAGAGCCAGAACAGAGTTTTCTGCTGCGAATGCTAATAGCCTGGACCTCAGCTGAAGCTAACTTGGGTGTGGCTTCCTCCCAGGGGCCGGTTCAACTTGAGGGTCTTCACCCCTTATTGATGAGGACCCTCACAGCCCCCCTAAAAGTGATTTCTACTGCCTTTGTAAAAGCAGAAACCCCTAGAAGCCGAGTTTGTCATCGTGAGCTTCATTTCCCACAGTTTGCTCCAGGTGTACGTGTATATGTGTGTATCTACATGAATGTGTATGCAAGTATGCTTGTGTGTGTGTGTCAGTTTGTAGGTACCGTGTGCAATTTGTGTGTATGTGTTTTGTGGCTTCAGCTAGCCTAGAGGCTCCGAAAGAACAGGGATCTTCTTCCATTGCATTGGACATGCCCTCTCAGGGTGTCTTGTCCAGTGCTGGCTGCGGAGCCGTTATTTCTGCAGAGTTGAGGTGGGTGGGTTCAGAGTGCTTCTGCTGTCCTGCATCCACTGTGCTCCCTCCAAGGTCTGAGGGGGAGACTACTGTGGTGGGGCAATGCTGGACCAATGCTTCTCCTCTGCTCATGCCTCCCCAAATCCCCCTGTAGTCACCTCCACCCCACCCCCCCACCCAGGCCCCCTCCTGTCTCACCCAGCTTGCTGCTGTTATCAGCAATCCCAGGACTTTCTTTTTGCACTTTTTCAACCTACTACTGCTCCCAAAGGACCTCATTGGTGGCAAAATCCCCCATCGGGCCACACAGCTCACTTCCCAAGACCCTGGGACTGCATCATTCACCAGAGAGAGGTCCCCAGACTCATTCAAAATGGGGCCTGCAGCCTCCTAGGAGTCCTCAGCCCCCTCACCCAGGGAGGAAGAAGCTCCACTGCACTTTCCAATGCCACAGCACCAACAGCATCACTAGCTGGTGCTTATGGGGGCACTTGCTGGCTTTGGGCAGCTAGCCCAGCCAGTCCGCAGGGTGCTCAGATCTGGGAGATGCTGAAAGCCAGGAACCTGGGGCACCTGCCCCCCTATTTTGGCCGGTCTCTTCTCTCTGCTGGCCATTAGCTCACAACTGTAAGGCAATTGTAGAGGTGGGAGTTGGTGGAAGAGAGAGGAGGATCCCTCCACACACAGCAAGGAGTGTTTCTCTCCTGCTTGGCTCATATCTCCTCCCTTCTCAGAATCCTGCAGTGGCTCCCAATTGCCTCTCACATCAATTTAAACCTTTTCTCTGTGGGCCTCCAAGTCCTCCATAATTACATCCCACCTTCCCACAGCCCCACTCCTACACACGCATCACGCATAACTTGGGGCCAGACAGAGACAGGCAACATCATCCACAGTTGCTCCTGCCTGGGTCCTGCCACAGGTGCCTGGAAGCCCCACCAATGGGGCCGCTCCTCGGCCTCCTTTGAAAATGCAAATGTTACCTGAATGGTGAAGGCAGCAAACCATCATCAGTTATTGTCTGAGCTGGGAGCAACGCCCCACCTAAACGTCCAAGGGAGTGGGGGAGGGGACCCAGAGGCGCCTAGAGCAGCCGACGGGAGGGGTGTAGGGAAGGAGCTCTGGCGTCGAAGCCATCTCTGTCACTATTTTACCAAGGGCTACGGTCTTACTTGGCGTCTCTACTCAAACCAGTCAAACCTACTAGTCCCCCCACCCCACAAACTTGCTTCCCCCTCCACACACACATTATATCTTATTTCACCTCAGGGGTACCCTCACACCAAGCTGCTGAGATTGAGTTGCTTCTCTCACATGAAAAAAAAAAAAATAAGCTACGAAATTAGGTAGGAGCTGGCACGTCTGCTTGGGCATAGCAAAGTCTTGTTGAGGTCTCCCGGGAGAAAGCTGAGAGCCTTTCGCTCAGGGGAAATAGCAAAGGCTTCCTGGAAAGCCTCTCTCAGCTCCTGGGAATCTGGTAACTGGGTTCCCCGGGTTTCTCCTGCAGTGAATTTGCCGGGCAGGGAAGGGGAGGGTGGGGCAAGGTCCCCCAGCTGAGGGCCCCAGTGACTGAATTGCCACCCCCCATCTTCTAGGCCAAAGTGCGTGCATTTTACCCCAAGACTTCCAGCGGGGAAAACTCACTTGGGGCTTCTTTCTGAGTCAGCAGAGTCCCTTAACCTCCACCCCAAGAAGGGCGCCCCCAAGGGAGCCTTGCTCTTAGAGCAGTTTCTCCAATGGGCAGGAGTCCAGAGACTGCCCCGCCCTCCGCAAGAACTGCAGGCTGCTGAGACCACCCGGTGGATTCCAGGGTTCTGCAGCTGGACTAAGATGCCAAGGGGGAGAGGGCAGGCCCGGTAGAATTCAGCGTGCATGGTGATCAAGGGCTCTTTGGTGGCAGCTGCAAGGGTGGGAATGCCACCTGCTTCTAATGAAAGGTGTCAAGCCTTCTTGCCCCTGCAGTGGTTTCAGTCTGTGTATGGGTGTGTGTGCAAGAGAGGCCCAGGAGCTCGGGGGACAGGCACGACTACAAGAGTTGGGGACGCTTTGGGCCAGAATGGAGTTCTTAAGGGCCCTGGTGAAGGGTCTACAGTAGCCTGGGGTGGGGGTTGGCTGTGTCTGTGTGTTGGGGGGGGCAGCAGGTACTGGATCTGCAGTAATGTGCTGCTGTCTTGCAGTTTCTCAGTGATACTCTGAGACAACGCACTCATATATATACTCTACAAGCTCCAAAGCAGCAGGCTGGGGAGTAGCGGAGTGAGTGAGTATGTATATGAGTGTGTGTGTGTCTGTGTGTGTGTGTGTCTGTGTGTGTGTGCATGTTTTATTGGTGCTCGGGAGAGGTATGTAGCTGTATGTGTTTGGGTGACTGTTTTATTAGCATCCTGGTGGGAGAAGGGCAACTGTAGCTGTGTGTGTGTGTGTGTGTGTGTGTGCGTGTTTTGTCTTTGGAGGGTGGTGACTGTGTAAGCTGAGCGCCGGGTATATGGTGCGGTTGTGTGTGCGTGTGTGTGCGTCCGTGGCCGCGTGTGAACATGGCCCCGGGAACCACGCACATGCTTCAGACAGCTGTTTCTGGCACCCCCGGGGCTCGGGCTTCTCGGGGCACCCCGGCTAAGTGGCCACCTCCCAGCAGCCAGGCCCCGCGTCTCGCCGGCTTCCTAACTGTGCCCACGGCCCCGGCGCGCACACAAAGGCTCCATAATGAACGCGCCGCACTCCCATGCTCTCGGCTCCTCACCCCGCATCCCTGGCGGCGGCGGCCGAGGCAAGCCCGCCAAGCAGGCGACTCACCGGGGCAGCGGGCACGCCGCCGGCCGCTCCCCCCGCCCGCCCAAACTCCGGGCGGCCCGCCGCTCGGCGCCCCCAGCCCTGGCCCCGGCTCCCGGGGGCGCCCAAGTGCCCGTCGTCCCCGAGCCGGCACGCTCCCGCCACGACTCACCCCCGGCCGGGCTGAGCCTGCGGGCGCGCCCCCCTGAAGGCTGCGCGCCTCTTACCTTCCTCCTCTGCCTCCTCTTCCTCCTCCTGCTCTTCGGTGGCGCGGCGAAGGCGGCGGCGGCGGCGGCGCAGCGCCGGCGGCGGCGGGACTAGGGTGCCCGTGTCCCCGAGCCCGGCACGGGCGTGGGGCTCAGTGGCGCCGGGCGGCGGGGCGGGCGAAGGTTGGCGGGGCGGCAGCAGCTGGCCCGGGACGCGGGGAGCTGGCGCGCAGGCGGCGGGCTGCGGACAGGCTGGCCGCGGCGCGCGCGGGCTCCTCGGGCGGGCTCCATGGCTGCGCCGCGGGCGGCACCATCGCCGTGGCTCGCTCGTCTCTCGCTCGCTCCAGGAGTGCGGCAGGCGGCGAGGTGACGGATGGCGGCGAGGCGGCCGGACGGCCGAGGAAGGGAGGGGAGAGGGGGCGGGGGAGGGGCGGGGGAGGGGGAGGAAAGAGGGGCGTACTGAATGAGGGGCCTCTCCTGCGCCTCCCGACCCTCGAGTGCGGGCGTCGGTTTCCCCGAATGGGAACGCGGCTTAAAGGCACAGCTCCCGGCTCGGGTCACAACTAAAAATAAGCACAAAATTGACAGTTGGGGAAAAGAATCTCCCAAGACACGACCCAGCCATCCAGCCACCCAGCCCGGCGCTGCCTCACTTCTTGAACCTGACCGTTCCGGCTGGGCTCTGCCGGGAACTGCTGGCAGCAAAGAGGGCAAGACAATTTCCAAAGTGAACCCGGGAAAGTGGGGGGGAGTGGGGGTGGGGAGTGAACTGCGGAGAAGGGGCCACGGGAACGCTCGCTTCGGGACTCCATTCCCTGGCCCCTGACCTTGCCTCCCCGAGCTCCCCCTCGCCCCCTGTTTGCTAGCCTTCTGCTGGGGTTGCCCTCCCTGCAGCTCCCCTTCTGGTCACCACCGCCAACATCCACACGCACCTTGAGTTTAGGCTCCGGCTCCTGCTCGCAGCGCCTCTCCCCAGCACCGGAGTGCGAGCTGTTTCGAGCCCAGGCCCGGCCCTGGAGCCCACCTCAGGAAGGGAGCTATCTGCCAGCTGGCAGAGGTCCGCTTAGAGCATGCGGTTGGTTTGGTGAGAAAGGAAGGAGGTTAAGGTGTGTGTGCGTGTTTGTTTTCACCAGCAGATGGAGGGAGGGTCCTACACACACACACACACACACACACACACCCTCAAAGGAGAATAGCTAGGCACACAGCACAGTGCCTGATGAATGATCTCAGGACATTTTTTAGAGACACGCTGTGAATACTAAACATGTAGCAGCCGAGATTCAAGAAAGGCTCTTGGTCTCCCAGCTGTCTCCAGACCCCCTTGGAGGAGTTTTTGGAGACCAAGAAGAAAGGTCACTCTCCTCCCCCAAAAGGTAGCCTCAGTGGGGACCCAGCGGGACTGGGAAACTGGACAGTGGGTCTGGGAGGGCAAATCTGAGGCCAGGGAAGAGAAAAACAGAAGGAAGGGGTGGAGTTGAAGAGCCTCTTGCGATGCCAAATGCGTGGTGAATTTTCGCGCGTCAGAGGCCCCTCACAGACACAGCTCACGCTGGCGCACTCGAACCCCGCAGTTCCAGGGTGAAAAGTGAGCCTTTCTCAATTTCCCCTGTGGGCTTGGACTCTGGAAGGGAGGCTGTTGGGAAAGGGAGACACAGCTCAGTCGGGATCTCTTCCACACCTCCAGTTCTATTTAAGTATTTGGGTAAAACCTCAGAAGAGGTTGGAGGGCTACTGAGGGGCAATCATGGGGCAAAAGGATGGGCTTGTAAGCTGCGTGGAATTTCCAGGATACAGAGGAGAGGCTACAGGGCTCTGTGGCTCCCGGCAGCTGGGATCAGCAGTGGAGTAGCTGACTAGCAGATTTGGCCATCCATCCACAGAGCACACTTTTCCTTCCTGGCACTTCCTACTGTGAAAAAAAAAAGGATGGAAATTCCCTGCATCTGGATGGGGGTAGCCTAGGCTGGAAAAACAAGCCGATGGAATTATTAAAAATGGATGGTAAGTGAAAGTAAAGACACGCAGGGAGAGAAACACACAGCATCCCTGGGCAAACGCACAGGCAGGCCCACACACAAGAAGATGCTCTGAGAGCACAGTGCACACACGGGGACACACACATGGAGTCACACGTCGAGCCAGAGACACTCTGAGCTAGTACAGAAAAAAAAAATCTAGTCTAGCCAGAGAAGTGACTCAGGCTTGATTTCTAATCCTTCCAAAAAAGAGAGGTGAAGAGAAACAGGAAAGATTTGGCCTCCTGTCTCCAGGGATTGGAGAGGGAGCCGGGAACCAGCTGTCCAGTATGAATAATGCTATTTGCAGCCAGACAGTCCCTGGCTGGTTTCCTTGGAGTGGTGTCTCGGGGGCAGGGGCATCCCCTTTAGAGTCCCCTGATCCTTACCCAGTTTGTTCCTTATTAATTATAAGATGAACAGCACACACCAACGAGTTAGTCTGTACCAGTGCTTACAATAAACCTCAACTGGTTAATAACTAAAACAAGGCATTTTACGACTCTGACGTCTGCTAGCCAGTCAATCTACTATGCAGTAAACACAAGTAAATAAGGGGTATTGAAGGGAGGGAGTGTTGGGAGGGACTGTGTCACTGGTCAGTTGCATGTGTGAGGCTCCTGGGTGAGCAGTGAGGCATCGTGCAGTTTAGAATAGAGTCTAAGTACACAGCTTTCAGAATCTGCCTCGTATTACAGGTGCAACCTTAGGTAGGTCATTTAACCTCTCTAAGCCTTACCTATGGGATGGAGATGATGGCAGAACCTACCTCACAGAGTTATTGGAAGTATTAAATGAGATGATGAATATAAAAGGTCACAGTCAATGGTAGCTGTCGGTCTTTTTCAAGACCTATCTTCCTCCTAGTCAGCTACTGAACGTCTCCCTGTTTTGTCATCATTGTGCTTAATTCCAGTCTGAAGTGGTGTAGCATTTGCATCGTGCCTTACTCTTGGACCAAATGAGTTCTCAGTCCTGCATGTACATTGGCTGATTTCATTTCCGAAAGAACTCACCACTGCCCATCCCCCCACCGACCGCCCCGCCACCTGAGAATCAGAGAATCATGTAGCAGGATTTGTTTTTCTTTTGTTGTTTGACAAACTATGGGCACTCCCTACGCTCAAAAGAAATGAGGGAGGAGGAGGAGTGGGAGGCAGAGTACAGGGAGGGTTCTTCAACATTCTTAACCCTGTGCCACAATGCAGCAAATTAAACACATGCATGTAAAACTGAGACACTTCATCCAGTCACATGGAAATTTGGTGAGGATGATCCCCTCACGGTAAGCAGTTAGTCTCTTCAAATCTCATAACAGTTGGATGATGAATGAAGATCTTCCAGCCAGAAGTCTATTTCCTATTGAAATCAATACATTGAGATGAAGCTAATAAGTGGCGCTATTTTTCTCCCCTGCACACTGAGAGTAGATGGAGGCAGCCCAGCCTCACTGGCACTTTGGACTGCAATCAATACTTAACAACCAAGCAACCCAACTCACCTTTAACCGAGAATCCAGGAATAAATGGACAGAGACTCTCTTGACCTTCAGTAATAATAGTAATACCAACTACCACTTATCAACCCATCACTCATTGCGAGCTGGGTGCTCTGCTAATGCTCCTAGGAAAAGGAGTTCGGTTCTTCATCCCAGGGGATACAATTAGTTCTACTTCCCTGGTAGGACCTCCAGCCAGCCCTGAGAGCTTTACATGCATTAACTCATTTCACGATTACAGCAACCCTCTTAACTTAGGGAACATAATCATCTTTATTTTACAGAGGAGGGGGAAACCAAGACTCACATAGCAATAAGCAGTGGAACCTGGATTCCAGCCACGTAATGACAATTAATAGTAATAATAATTATGCTTGCTAATGATTATTGGGTATGTATTATGGGCCAGGTACTGTGCTAGCATTTTGCATGTATTTTCCACATGTAATCCTCACAATAAACCCAAGGGAGTAGGTACTATGATGATGACTATTTTAAAGCAAAATGAGGGCTCAGAGAGGTTAAGTAATCTCCAGAAGATCGTCCAGCTGGTAGGGCCTAATCCAGAATTTGAACCTACGCCAATTTGACTGCGACAGTTACAGTATCTCCAAAAAAGCTGTGACGCCCAGCCTTCAGCTGGAGTTATACCGTGGGGATAGGCTGCTAGCCTTTTCTAGAGACAGTAAACTATCTGCCTCTGCTGGGGCAGCCCAGCTATTCACCAGCACCCAGGAAAAGATGAGTCAGTGAAGAGCAGGGTATCACCAACGTCCAATGGCAAGAGTAGAAGTACATCTGCCTAAGGCAGCAAGGGGGTCCCCTGGGTGGCTAGGCAGGCCCTGGGATGGTAAAAGGAGGGATGGTTTAATCAGAAAGATCAAGGAGGAAACCCACCTTATAATTTTTCAGCCCCTCCCTTTAGTCTCCATCTTGCCTTTGGCAAGTCACCCACCCATCCTAAGGCATCTGGGGCCACCTAGGGCCCTGATGTTTGAGACAGAGTGGGTGGAGAAAAAGGGAGAGGAACCTCCTGGGAGCTACCAGGAAAGCTGGAGGCCAGAGAGAAGCCAGAGACAAATGCAGAAGGAAAACGGCCATTTCAAAGGACTTGTCACTAGGCTGGGCAGTTACGCTAAGAGGGCTTTGTAGTGGCTCTTTGTGTGCTAGCTGAGCCTGCCCACCCCACATAGGCTGGGAGACAGTTAGGGAGCAACTCGGGGCTGTGAGCTGCAAAACTGCCAGCCAGACCAGTCCCAAGCCTCACTGGATGGTGCCCTCTCCCCTCCAATGCAGCTGCCTTGTGCACGCCCTGCCACCTGCTGGTTCTGTGGGTCGTGTCTAGCTCCCAGCTTCCCTGTCTTTATTTGTGCCCCTCCCCCACACAACTTGCTGGGGAAGTACCATTCATGGAAGGGGACCCCCAGGTCAGAACTAGGGTTTTTCCTACAGTGGTGCCCTGTGACCAGAATGGGATCTTGGCTCCTCTCTGGGACTTGGGGTCAGAAGGACACTATTTGCATCAATAAAGCCCAGGCCTCTTTGATGTTGCTGGTTCATTCATTTGCCTTCCCTGCGTCTGCTCATCTCACTTACATGATTAGGATTGGTTTAACAAGATTTCCTTTCAGCATCCCCCCCCCACACCTCCCCTCAAAAAACCTCTTTCTTCCTGGGTCCTTTTTTCATGCCCTCCTTAGACAGTCCATCAGGCTCCGGGTGTTTCCCTAATGCAATCTCTGTCCCCCATCAAAACGTATCCATCCGTGTTCCTAGTCTTAGATAATTCGATAAGCTAATCTATATTCAGGTAAACATAGACTGTAATCGGCAGTACTTCTCAACCTTTAACGCATGCGCACACACACACACACACACACACACACACACACACACACACACGGTATCCCTACGAACAGAATAAAGGAGGATCTGGAGGTGAAGGCCAAAATGGCCCAAAATGTCAGATTTCTTCAAAGTCTCACATTTTATTTCAGAAACGTGAATTTTCACATTCTACTCCATAGTCTACTGATGTTTGACTTACCATGTAAATATTGCATAGCTCTAAAATCCTTGCATAAATTGAAGTTCTATAAAGACACACTGTATTTATCCTGTGTCTCTGGGTACCCCACAAGAGATCCCCATTCAGGAAGCCCTGAATGTGAATGCATTATCCCAGAACCTGCTTTCTTTTGACCCATTGTCTCTATTGAAGACAGTGGTGAACAGAAAGAATGACTAGAAGTTTGGAGTGGTGGGGGTGCAACGGAGTTGAAAGGGAGCCTGTCTTGTTGTTAAGCTCAGTTTCCCATGCAGGACCTGCAGCAGAACCAGCCGCACCCCCAGGTGCCAGAGGGCAACGGTAGCCTCCCGCTTGGTGTGATGCGAGCCTTCCACTTACCCACATTCACCACTCCCTAACTTCGCGCGCAGGAAATTCCCCTTTGGGTTAAGGCCCAGTCTCCAGAAGATCCTGGTAAATTGCACATGTTATCTGGAATGGACAGCACATTAAGTCATTAGTGCCCATTAATGCACTCACCTGAATAAATCTATCAGATTGCCTGTCACCTCTCGGAGGGCAGAACTGTGAGGGGATGAGACAGTGACCAGGGACCATTCCTTGGGATGCAGTAGGGTGGGGTGTCGGAGCTCTACCACAGCTTTCCCCCAGGCCTTGACCTTGTTGCATCAGAATTGTGCAGGGTAGCTCGGAAAAGGCTGATTCCTGGGCCTCACCCCAGACCTCAGGACTCTGCATTTAACAAGTGCCCTGAGACAAACTTGCATCTAAGCACAGCCTAAGCAGGGCTGAGAAGAAGAATGCTGTTCTGGGGGAGTTGGGGGTCAGAGCCAAATGAGAGGCCACTGAGGGCAGGGAATAAGAAAATCTCCCCGCTCACAGTTTTGCATTGCTCTGGCTCTATTCTGGAGGTTCCTTTTTTTCACCTCTCTCTCTCTCTCTCTCTTTCTAGAGAGCTTCTGCATTGCTGACCCTCCTTGCCCCTCTCCCTCATGCACAGGGAGCCCGGTGGAGAGAGGGCCAGTGGCTCAGGAAGGCCTTGGAGGGGGAGCTGAATTGACAGTCTCTGGGGAATCGCCCATCTCTTCCTTGTATGTGTTCCTTCTCTCCCCCCTGCTGGCATCTTAGGCATGTTTGCCCTCCTGGAGTTAGGAAGCTAAACACCAATTTAAATTGATGCTGACGGAGCCTGTCAGATGCCAAGTGCTTGCTGCTGCCGCTGCTGCTGCCACCAGTATAGCTATTCCCCACGAGGGAGTCCAGGCTAGTGTGCTTGGGACACTGCTGCCAGGATCCCGCCTCTTCGCCCTCACTCACCTCTGTCTGGGTTGGGGTGGGAGTGGGGTGAAATTTGGAAGGGAGAAACTGGATGGATGTCAGGAAATGTTCCCTGGCTGGTGAGCAGAGGACTGGGTGCTTCTGATCTGACAGGCTTTCCATCCCAGCTGGACCACTGTGTGGTCATGGATACGTGACTTAACCTCTCTGTGTCTAAGGGTCCCCTGGGAAAAAACTCAAACGAGACTTAAACATCTGCCCAATGCTTTTCACAGAGATGCAGCCCTACAGAACAATGCACGTGGAACTTTGGGAAGGAAAACACCATCCAGAGATAAAGGTCCCTCGAAAGACTCTAGGGAAGAAAGGGTGTTTAAATCCACTTTCCCCCAAATCCCTGGGGCTCCCCACTAATCTGATAAATGAATTATTGCTAATGTGCTAGAAAGTGCCAATGGGCCAATGAGTTCCCCTCTCAATGGTTTGCATTCTTGTCCAGAGCTGAGCTATCAATCTTTCTCCATGAATAGTGGGAATGTTTGACGTGGAGGCAGGTGGCTGAGGAGTTTGAGGGTGTGGGGGTTCACCCTCGGACAATCCCCTAGTTCACTTTTATTTGATCTTCACAATAACACCGTTAGGCATGAAGGGCTGCTAAGTCCTCACTTAGAGATGTCGCAGTTGAGGCTCAGATTGGCTAAATGACCATCCAAGACCTCACAGGTAGGAAGTGATTGATTCCTGGTGACAGAGTCCCTCGCTCTTTTCTGTGCTGACTGCCCCCAGGCAGAGCCCAGGGCTCAGGAGTACCAGGCTTGGAGGGACCAGCTGGCTTCTCCCATTCACTTTTCTGTTTGTCACTAATTTTTCTTTTCTTCATTCTGTCTTTTCTGGACCTCATTTTCCATCCCTCTAGCTGCCATTCACCAGACAGGGAAGAAAAACAATTAGCTTTGCAAGGAAAAGCGGGTGTTGGTTTGTATGTCTCAGTAGGCTAGAGCAATAACCCCAAGAAAGGCCTGACTAGAACATTCTCACCGCTGGACTGTCAGTAACTTGCTGTGTTTGAACTGGAGTCAATTGATTAACCTTTCTGTCCGTGAGTTCTCATCTTTTCCACCTGCAGAAGCTTCGCCAGGCTCCTGGTGGGGTGGGCCTGCAGGAAGTCACCCGAGAAGAGAGAGGGTAAGAGATAGGGATGCCGGATGAATAACAAGAGCTGAAAAGCACTTTGCAAGCATCCCTAAGTGAATCATTGATATTTAATGGCATTCTCTGCCTCAAAAGTCATGGCTTAGAAATGGGAGGCATTTGTCAAGGCCCTGCAGGCAGTTCTCTGGTAATACAAGAAGGCGCCTATTTAGGGGAAGGGCCTAATTATAGCTTCTTTCCTTTATCTCCTTCTCTTGTTCATTAAGACCAAAGGACATTTGCTCAGGAAATCACATCTTGGTTTCAGAAGATTTCATCTGCTCCCACAAATTGAATTTCCCACCTGGAGTCAAATTCTCTTTTTATAACAGAGATATCATCTGCCCAGAAATCTGTCCTTGGTACGGGCCTAAGCTGGTGGAGATGTGCTTTGAATGGTGACCAGCTCCGTGGGCTTGGTGGGCCTTCGAGAATAGAGGTCGTGGTCTAAGGGTGGGGAGGCCAGACTGCGTCTTTGGGAGGGATGCTTGGGCTCCAGCTGCCTCTGTCAACTGAGGCCTGTTCTTTTTTCTGTTCTTGAGACCATTTTCAGTGGCTACAGTGGCAGTTTTCTTAAGGGCTTTCATCTTAGGCTTGGCCTCCCTATCACCACCTCTAATCCATGATGCCACCACAGATCCACCTTGCCAAAGCATGGCTGGCCCCACGACACTCTCCTACTTGGATGCCTGTAGCATGAAATCCAAACTCCTCTGCTGCACTGATCTTGCGCTAGTCCATCCCAAGAACTGCTCACTCCACCAGGCATGGCTCCTCACTCTTCCTTCTACCCTGATTCCTGCATTTTGGTCTTGCACTTTCTCCAGGCCTACATTGCTGTCCTTACTCTCTGCCTAGCCCCATTATATCCCTCCCAGAGGCTCCAGCCCTGTCAATCACCTGCAGAGGTCCCAGTCTCCTGGGAATGCCGAGCCCTTCTGACTGCACCAGCCATTAGGCACATATCCGAGGGTGTGTACCTTGTTGCAGCACTTGGATTCTTGGCTGGGACTGGAATGGGTCCTTTTGTGGGCATAGCCCAGCCTCCCTACCTTTGTGGGCAAAGGCCAAACCTGATGCTCCTTTTGAGCACCCAGAGTGCTTGGGCCAGGCAGGTAGGTGGGGCCAGGCTGTTCGCAACTCTGCAGTCTCTGGTGGCTGCTTTATTTTCAGCCTTCAGGGCCTCCCCCACCCCCTATCCCCTTTTATTGTCCTTCACTGGAAGCTCCTAGCGCCATTCAGTAGCTTCTTCCTTTTGTTAATCATTTTGATGGTTCTTCCTTGGACCCTCTTCAGTTTCTCTGAAATTAATCAACCCAGAGGCAGCCAAGGAAAAAACTGGGAAGTCAGGGAAGTTTGTCTTTCATACAACCCTCCCTCCACTACTTGCTCAGTACCTGCGATTGAGCCAAATAACCACTGTTTTCACTTCTTGTTCCCTGAGATTAAACTTTACTGAAAAAGAGTGTGTAAATGTCCTTTTTCTGATTTAAAACAATCTTGGTTGCCTAGCAAGATGCTCTGAGTTCCTAAACTCTGAGTAGCTGGAAGCTGGGATGAAGTGGTTGTCCTAGGAGAGTCAGAAATGCATTTCCTGGGGCTCAAAGTGGAGTGTTGGAAATGTGTCTTTAGGGGAAGGAAGAACCTTTCTCTGTTCTGGGAGGGATCACTTTTAGTCATCTTGATGGCCCAAGAAGTTATTCAAGTGCAACTACTTCAGCCTGGCTTGGGAAAATCTCTTAAATCAGGAGATGAGAGTGGGCTAGCTGAGGAGGGGCATTGGCCATTGATTAGTTGGGGAGCAGGAGCCTCTGTTTACCGAGCCTTTACCGGGTACCAGGCTTGGTGCCTTGCAGGTTATGTCAACAGTCTCATTAAATCCTCATGTGAGGTAAATGCTTTCATCCTTGATTGTGGACGAGGAAACTAAAGTACAGAGAAGTGAAATAACTTACCTCAGATCACTAGCTAGTAAGTGGCAGCATTGGGATTCAAATCCAGGTCTATCTGATGCCAAAGCCCAGGAACTTCACCACCGCTCTATTCTGCCCTAACAAATAAAAACTGCCTTTGTGGAGTCAGCATCTTAAAAAGGGCCAAGGGGAGGGTATAGCTCAGTGGTAGAGCACCTGCTTAGCATGCACAAGGTCCCAGTGCATGCATTCAATCCCCAGTACCTCCGTTAAAAACAAACAAACAAACAAACTCAATTACCTACCCCCCCAACAAAATTTAAATTTAAGAAAAGGCCACCCTTTAAATACTTTCTCTATACTCTCAAGACATGCTTTTAAGCTACTAACTGTGAGTTATTTTTTCATCATAGTCTTAATAGCCACAATGTGCCCCCTACCTTGCCCCGCAACTCCTTTACTTGTCTGGTGTAGAAGGCCAGTGGAGGAGAGCACAGGCTCTGAAGCAGACTGCCTAGGTTCAAATCCCAGCTCTGTTGCTTTTTAACTGTGGGAATTTGGGTGAGTTGCTTAATCTCTCTGTGCCTCCTTTTCCTCATCTATAAATCTGGGCTAATAAGAACAGTTACTTCGTAGAATTGCTAGGCTACTTAATTGAGGTAATGGATGTTCAGGAGATGGATGGTGGTGATGGCAGCACCACCATGTGAATGCACTTAATGCCACTGAACTGTAAACCTAAAAATGATTAAAGTGGTAAATGTCATGTTATATGTATTTCACCACAAATTTTAAAAACAATCCTTTTAAGTGGAAATTCCTTAATCTTGTGATGTTCTTAGACACTGAGGATACACAGGGAACAAGACAGACAAGATTCCTGCTCTCATGGGGCTAACATTCTAGAAGGGAAGAAGAGACAAAATCTAGTCAACAAATAAATAAATAACCCTATAATGAAAAACAATATGAAAATGAAAAAAATACACCCTAGCAGTTATGATTTGCATCCATTCATCCTTGTGAATCTTGGAATGTTTCCCTTTTATTTTTAATGATACAATTAGATATTTGGTCTTATGCTTAACTCTGAACATATCTGAAAAAAAGGTCTGCTCATGTTTTGATGGAAATGTTTTTATCTGCAAATGGTTAATGTTATTTTCCCCAATACCTTTGGAACCAAGCCAGTCATGATTTCCATTGGGTGCACACTTGTGTATTGACAGCAAAATTCCAGTGCTTTGTAAACTTTTCCATAAACCACCTTCAGAAATAGTTATTTAAAAGCTGTCATGCCATGGATATCAATTTACCACTTCTTATCCAGAATCATAAAGTCTGAATAAAAAAGGTGGGTGTGGTAGGGAGATAAGATTTGGGAAATACGGAGGAAAATGTTGTTATCGATTTTCACTTTTGTATTGAAATAAAGCTTCTTGATACTTGCAATTCCTGATATATATATATATATATGTATATATATATATATATATATATATATATATATATATTCAAACATATGGGTTGGGCTAAAAACATTAATGCTTTTATTCTCATATGGAAAAAGGCATAATTAGAACAATTTGGATACTGTCTATCAATAATTAAAATATGTAGTGCAAAGATTAAAAAAAACCCCAAAAACCCCAAATGAACAAATAAGATATTTCCTGATATGAAGAAACTAAAACAGTTATGCGGAAGCTAATTTAGATTAAGTAGTCCAGAAATGCTTCTCTGAGGAAGTGACACTGTGATGTTTAACCTGAATTCTGCATGATAAAAGGAGTCAATCATATGAAGACTTAGGGGAAAGACATTTTAAGTAGAAGGGACTGCTAGTTAGTGCAAAGACCCTGAGGTTGGAACTAGCTTAGTGTGAACTAAGACCCTAAAGAAGGCCCGTGAACGTGGGGATGAGTTTGGAGAGAGACAGAGGCCAGATCCTGGAGGGCCTTACAGACCACGGTAAGGGTTTGGATTCTCATCTAAATCTAACAGGAAGCCACTAAACAGTTTTAAGCAGGAGAGTGACATGATCAGAATAACTGCCTTAAATAGATCATCGGCATATGTGTGAAAGATGGATCCAGGTGACAGATAATGCTGGGTTGGGCTAAGATGGCAGCAGTGGAAAGAGAAGTATATACATTTTGGATATATTTGGGAGTTTGACAAGCTCTATTGAAGGACTAGGTGTAAGAGATGAGGTCAAAGGATGACATTTGGATTTTTCCTGAGTAACTGGATAATTGGTGGTGCTGTGTGCTGACAACGAGGGCCTATGCTGTACATCAGAAATTGTAAACTGACTATACTTCAATGGAGACAAAGGAAAGTGGGGGAGTAGTGATGTTAGGGGTAGAAATCAAGAGTTCCGTTTTGGGTACGTAAGTCTGAGATGCCTATAAGACCTCCAAGAGGAGATGCCAAGTAGACAGTCAAATGAGGTAATAATAATAATAACATAATAATAATAATAATAAACAACATTTTGAGGGGAGGTAATTAGTTTTATTTATTTTTTAAATTATTATTAATTTTTTCAGCTGAGGTACTGGAGATTGAACACAGGACCTCATGTATGCTAAGCACGTATTCTACCGCTAAGCTATACCCTCCCCCCAATAATTATTATAATAACAAAAACAACAAACTTTTACTGATGGTCATTATGTACCAAATACTGTCCCAGAGGCTTTATACATATTACATCATTTAATTCTCACAACAAACCTGTGAGGTCAGGTATCATCATCCCACTGTACAGAAGGGGAAACAGAGGCAAACAAGGTGAAACAACTTGCTTAAGGTCACACAGTAGGCAGTAGAGGCAAGATTCAAACTCAGGCTGTCCGACTCCAGACCCCATGCCACTGTGTCATGAATCTGGAACTCAAAGAGGAGGTGATGGCCAGACATAGAAACAGGGGGATGTTCATCAGATTAATGCCCTCGAGAGCTATGTGACTGGATGAAATGATCTTGGAAGAGAATGAGAAAGGGATATGGGGTTGAGCCCTAGAGCACCTCAAACATTTCAAGGAGGAGTGTAGGAAAAGGAGTCAGCAGAGCAGCCTAGGAAAGCACAAGGTAGAGGCACACCAGGAAGGTTGTGGCATCATGAGAGTCCAGAATGGAGAGGGTCTCAGGCCAAGTGTGTCCAGTGCTGTTGAGAGGGCAGGTACAATGGAGACAGAAAAGTAACCACACAGATTGGCCCAATGTTAAAGAGAATGAAGGCTAGTTTCCTAATGTCTGCAGGCCAAAACTTGAATGATGCACCGCCCCTTCCTGTGTCTTCCCTTCTTCCCTCCCTTCCTCCCTTCATCCAGTCACATACACTAAACTCTACTTCAGTACTAGGATCTATGGAAGGTGACCAAAGGGTTCAGACCTAGAATCTCACCGCATCTTATTTAGTATTTGCTTTGGAAGGGATTTCAAAGGCAATCTCAGGTTGTAAGAGAGGATTCAGTCGTGCCTGACCTGAAGAAAGCTGCCAGTGGGACAAGGCCACCTTGAGGGTATTGCTGATTTACCGAAGGTAAGGAAATTGGCACCAAGCTCAGCAGCTTGGGCCCCCTCCCTTGTTGCCTCCCTAGGAACATGGCCTCAGGAGCAGGACACCTGATTAGAATCTGCTGGACATCTCTTCACAGTAGGCCGTAAACAACTATCACCATGCCTTTCTTAACACAGAAAGACTTCCCAGGGGACAATCACACTCTGTAAATCATTTTTATGTGACGACTCAGAGTCCTGTTTTGTCTTGCTCAGGGGTTTCCTGACTCAGGACTATTAGTTCAATCTATTCACGGGCACCATCCAGCTCTCGGCAAAGCCTGTTTTTTTCCTAGGAGCATCTTCTGCCTCTGGTCCCTGCTGAGCCTTCCTGGAGTAATTGGTAGGTCTCCTCCACCTTCTAGGTCTTACAGAAACTCTTACTGCTTTCTTCCTCTCTTCCTTGAATTGTAATTTGCTTAGTTCCCACCACAAATAGTAGCACCTGTCTTTCATTTACGTTTAGAGTGGAGACCTGCTGGCTTCATTCAGGGCCAGAGGGGCCTGCCCACAAGACCAATTCCACTATAGTTACATTTATGAGGGGATACAAACCCCATCATTTAGCAGAGATATGCCCACTGTACTAGGGTAGAGGATGATACTTAGAAAGATGGGAGAAGAAGTCACTAAATTCCTCAAGTGAAACTAATTTCAATTATATATCCATATATGTCTATTTGCACATGTATAACAATACATATGCAAACCTACACATGAAATACTATATACATAAAACTAGATCTAGATCTATTTATAAATCTAGATCTAAGATATAAAACAAAGGAATGGAGAGCCCTGCCTTCCTAAGACACACAGTGCCTCACAACCTCCTGGGATAACTTTTCTGGCAGAACAAGTGACTCAAAACAATTTTTATAACCCTCTCAGCATCTGGCTTATTAACACACACACACACGCACGTGCACACGCACACGCACACGCACACACACACACAGCAGATCCTTACCAGGTATATGTTGAGTCAACTAGAATTAAATGTGGGTTAGACCTTGGCATCTGACGTTGCTAATATCCAGAGGGCTAGTTGGGGTTCTAGGCCAGCGTGATCTTTATTAAGTCCCTTTATCTTTCTGGCTCTGACTTTTGACATCTGCAAAAAGAAACAATTAAACCAGATGATTTATGAAAAGTCTTTCCAGTTCTGATCTATACCAGGGTCTACAGGAGATGGAAAGCGTCAAAGGGAAATCTCTTTAAGAAACTGTAGCCCTGAAAGGCTTGCCTTATCTGGAGAGGAGCGCAGTAGGGGATAGGAGGAGCAGGGCAATGCAAGAGAGGAACAAGGACTTTTCATTCCAAACAATAAGAGTGAACATTAGTGAATCCTGACTAGGCGCCAGGTCTGTTATCTGTCTTATGAAGCCGCATAACAACCGAATGAGTTAGGGACTGTCATCACTCTCATTTTAGAGATGAAAAACTGGCACCAAAACAAGGTAAGGAAACTGTGCAAGACCATACAGTTGGCAATTGGCAGAATTGGGCTGCAAACCCTGGCAGTCTGACTCCAAGTGTGTCCTTAACGACTCTACTGCCTGCAGAGACGGGAGAGGAAGGTTAGATGGAATGTGGAGTTTCATTGGGGTATTTGGTGACCAAGTTGGAGAAGGCAGAAAGCAGTTGGGCTCTCAATCACTTGCCTTTACTAAGGCTGTCAGCTCAGAGACTCTGCAGGGCCCAGACTGAGGTAGCCACTGCTGCTCTCAGATGCGAATGGGAGGTGTGAGGGCTGAAGAATCCAGGGGAGCTGTGTTCTAAGGCCGGAGACTACCCGTGTCACTGGGGGTGTTAGTGAGGACTGTGCAAGCTGCCAGCTCAGCAGCAAGCTGTGTGCCGCCACCAGCTTATGCATTCACTGAGCAAGAACATCACGTCCTGCCTTTGCCCTGGGCCCTGAGAACTGCCCCCAGTGCGAGTTGGGCCTTCTTCCTACTTTCCACTCCAAGCCCTCCGACTCCGGAGAAATGGCCTCAGTGTGCATTTCTCTACTTATAACTCCCAATCCTCCTTCACGTGAATGAATCTGTCAGTTGTCACATGAGGAGGAGCCACAGACTGAGCTACATTCAGCAGTAGTTCAAAATGCATCCAATAAACTTCTGTCTTTGACTTATTCTAGAAAGAGAGTGACCACAGTGCCTACTGAATAACCTCAAATAGACTCACCCAGCTCCCGGGGGATCTGGCCAGAGGGAGGTTCTGGGCACCTGGTAGACAAAGTTGAAACCCTGAATTTGTTTGTTGCCTCTCCAGAAAAGGAGAGGAGGAGTTCCAGGTGCTGGTCTCTGGGCCCACTGTGCAGGAACCTCCCTGTGAGCCATCTTGCCTCCTACCCACCACTTCCAGTGGTACCACCCATGCTTCTTCACTGGCCTTTTCCCAGGCTGGCCTCTTTTGGGTCCCCCTCATTACAAGAATGTTTTCTCCAAGAAAGTCCAGCCAGTCCATGGGGGTTCTGAGGAGTTGTCTGAACCTCAAAATCTCCTTACCCATGACTTTGCAGTGGCCAGGAATAGGGCTGAGGTAGGAGGGAGAGGCCTGACAGGTCCCCTTTCCTCACCCAATCAGGAAGTAAGCAGGTTTGCCTAAACCATTCTCCCAAGCATCCCCCAGGGAAGTGACTCTATGAGATATGGCAGCCTCCTTACCCTGCTCCAGGCTCTCTTGTTGTGACCCCCAGATAATCTACAGCTCAAGCACCAAGCAGTATCCATCAATTTCTCCCTTTATGTCTGTTACAATTTGTTTTATATATTTAGGTGCTCCTATATTGGGTGCATATATGTTAACGAGTGTAATATCCTCTTCTTGTATTGCTTCTTTGATCATTATATAGTGTCCTTTTTTTTAATCTTTCTTTATGGCCTTTGTTTTAAAGTCTATTTAGTCTGATATGAGTATTGCTGCCCCCGTTCTCTTGTCATTTTCATTTGCATGAAATATCTTTTTCCATCCTCTCACTTTCAATCTGTGTGTGTCCTTCACCCTAAAGTGGGACTCTCGTAGGCAGCATATTGTAGGTTCTTGTTTTATTATCCAATCTGCCAGTCTACCTCTTATGATTGGAGCATTTAGTCCATTGACATTTAAGGTAATTATTGATAGATGTGTGTTTATTGCCATGTTAAACTTTGTTTTCCAGGTGATTTGGTATTTCTTCCTGTCTTTCTTTTTTTTTTTCTTTTTGTGGTTTGATAATTTTATTTTGTATTAGCTTGGTTTCTTTTTGGTTTTTCTGACTATTGCATGCTTTTGATTTGTGCTTATCCCAAGCAGTTTCCAGATTCCTCTTCTGAGCTATCAAGGAGGCCCGCCAAATTAACAGTATCCACTGGACCCACCTCTGCTTACAGGCATAAGCCCAGGCCAACTAAAAGGAGGCCATCTCCCAGCTGGTGTCACAACGAAGGAGGCTCAGCTCACCTAGGCTAACAGGTGCCTCGCTCTTCTCCGTTCCTTACACTCCCTGCAGGAGGCCCGTTTAGAGTTTCTCTTCCCCTTCAAGGCATTCTTTGATGTTCTTTTTAAGAGGATTTCAGTGCTGGAGGGATAAGCACATACCTGATTCGCCTCAGCTCACACCCCCGCTAGAGAAGGTTTCCAGCTCTTTTTGAGGTGTTATTTGGCTATAGATCCTTTCTCATCTAATGCCCATTCTTGCTCTTACTTCTTGGTAGGATGTTGCCTTTCCATGACAGGGCATTTTCTTCTCAAGTCCCATTTAGTCCTAGATGGGAAGTTAGGACAGGCGTTTGAATGAGGAGTTCCCAGGGTAGTTCATGTGGTGTGGCCCTGATTCCTGGGCCACATTCTGTGCCAGGTACCGTGGGTAGAGTGATGGAAAAAACAGACTGTTCTTGTCCTCGTGGAGCTTACAGTCTAATGGGAAGAAAGGCATGAACTGAGTCATCACACATGTTACCAAAGCAATTACAAGTTGGGATCACTGCTAAAGTCAAGAATAACAGCAGCAAGAGAAGTTGATTTCATTATTATCAAAATGACACATGCACCTGGTTAGAAAAAAAATCAAACACTACAGAAAACCTTCTAATATAAAAAGCAGAATCCTTTGCTCCACTCCCCTCAACCTTCAGTTCCATAAGGCTGCTACTTTTAACCTTTCTCTTTTAATTCTTCTGCTGATTGACCTCTGTTTCTCTAAATAGTATGCTTCTGTCTTCTTTTCTTGATTTATCAACTTAAGATACTCATTTATTGAATTTGCCCTATGATAGATGAGCGTGCAGTGGTCAATATCCACCCATTTCCATTTCTCCACGCCTCCGAATAATACTGTAGCTCTATCATCAAGTACCACTAACATTAAATAATGTACAGAAACCCTTATATATTGTTGCATCAACTACAGAAATCCACTCTCGACTCCCTACTTTTATCAGATGGAACTGTTTAAGTCTGTACTCTGCCCTCTATCTCTTCTCCCCTTGTACCTCTAATTTCTGTCAAATGTGTAATTACTTTTACATTATCATGGTTGATAACATTTACATTCTCTTCGATAGCTATGGCTATATGTACCATGCTTCATTTATAGATTGATTTGAAAAGTTTACGACCAATAAATACTGTTTTTATATTATTGTGATATTGAAAATATAATTCACTGCAGAGAAGGAGGTATTATGATTTTCATGGGCCCTAGGCACTTTTCCTTTGGGGGGCCCTTTCTTCATAAAGGAAAGATCAAACCTGATATTTAAGGCTGTATTAGTATAGAGACAAATACATTCATCTTATATATTAAAGTCTTTTTTTTTACCTAAAAGTTCATTTTTCCTTCTGATTTTAAAATAAACAGTTTTGTGATCTCAAACTTAATATAATGGAATCATATGTATGTATCCTTTCAATTAAGTTAGTGTAATTTTTACAATCTTTTAAAACAGCTTACTTGAGGAATAAGTGACCTACAATAAACCGCACATGTTGAAAGTGCACAACTGGTAAGTTTTGACATCTGTGTATGTCCATGAAACCATCACCACAATCAAAATATTGAACATATGCAACATCCCCCAAAGTTTCCCTGGGCCCCTTTGTAATTCATTCTCCCCAACCCTAGGCAACCACCGTCCTGCTCTGTCACTATAGATTAGAGTTTCATTTAACTGGAATCATGCAGTATGTATAGTTTTGTGAGTTCTTTTGTGTATCGTATTTGTGAGATTCATCCATGTTATTGTGTGAATCAATAGTCAGTTCCTTTTTATTGCTGAGTAGTATTGCATGGTATGGCTGTATCAAAATTTGTTTATCTATGTGCTTTTACTGGGGGTTTATTTACAATCTTTGACAATTGTAAATACAGCCTCTAAGAATATTTGGATACAAGTTTTTGTGTGGACATATCTTTTCTTTTTTTTCTAGGAGTGGAATGATTAGATCATATGGTGAGTATATGTTCAACTTTATAAGACACTGCCAAAGTACTTTCCAAAGTGCTGGTACCATCTTAAGATCCCACCAACAATCCATCAGACTTCCAGTTGTTCAACACCCTTGTCAAAACTTGGTATTGATATTGCTTTAATTTTAATTTCTAGTGGCTGTGAAGAGGTACATTATTGTGTGCAGTTTTGTTGGGCTGCACCCTGCAGGCCTGCAAGCCCTATACTTGCCCAACCTCAAGTCCAAAGAAAAAGCCCAGAGTCAGCTACAGAGACATGAATGGTTTAATGAATAAGGGGATCTTACACATGTGAAGCAAGGTCCTGGAGCAACACTCCATGTGGGGTGGATGCCAGGCAGGACATGGCAGTAGTCTTTGCTGGGTGCAGGGAGGGAGGTTATAGAAGGAACTGACGTCAGGCTGGCTCATTGGTTACCTGGGAAACCAGCAGGGGAGCATGTCCCTCACTGCCCGTTTGATAAGCTATCATGGTGGAGATGTTCTGATCTAAAGATGAGAACAATCACTAGCTAGGGCCTGGAGCAAGGACGTAGGCATTTACTAATTAGGCTCTAAGATGAAGAGGAGTCAGTCAATCATGTGAGTCGGGTGTAGGTGGTGCAAAGACTGGTCGAGCAGGGGATTTACAGAGAGCAAGAGAATGGCCATCTTGAGTGACCTGATTATGTAAGTTTTAATTCTCATTTCCTGAATGATCATTTTAATGTGTTTATGAACCATTTTTAAATCTTCTTTTTAAGTTGGCACTTGAAATCTTTTGCTCATTTTTAAAAACTGGTTTTTTTCAATAAATCTTGTTACTGAGTTATAAGAGTTCTTCATACATTCTGGACACAAGTCGTTTGTCAGATATGTGATTTGAAAATATTTTCTCTCAGTTTGTAGGTTGTCTTTTTATTCTCTTTACAGTGTTTTTCACAGAGCAAAAGTTTTACATTTTGATGATGTCCACTTTATCAGTTTTTTTTTTCTTTTCTGGATCAAACTTTTGGAGCAATGTTTAAAAACTCTTTCCCTGACCCAAGATCATGAAGATTTATGTCTTCTGAAAATTTTATAGTTTTAGATTTTTACATTTAGGTTTAATATCCATTTTAATTCATGTTTATATAAAGTATGAGATTTAGATCAAGGTTCTTTTTTAAAATACAGATATCCAATTGCTCCAGCCTTGTTTGTTGATAAAACTGTTTTCTCCATTGAATTGACTTTGCACCTTTTTCTCTCTTTTTTTTTTTTTACT
Organism: Vicugna pacos; assembly: GCF_048564905.1. Lineage (NCBI taxonomy): Eukaryota > Metazoa > Chordata > Mammalia > Artiodactyla > Camelidae > Vicugna > Vicugna pacos. The sequence goes on along the minus strand of NW_027328757.1, from coordinate 1,108,328 downwards.
TTTTTTATTAAGGTATAGTCAGCTTACAATGTTGTGCCAATTTCCGGTGTACAGCACAATGCTTCAGTAATACATGAATATATATATATTCATTTTCATATTATTTTTCACTGTAAGCTACTACAAGGTATCAAATATAGTTCCCTGTGCTATACAGTATAAACTTGTGTATCTAGTTTATATATACCAGTCAGTATCTGCAAATCTTGAACTCCCAGTTTATCCCTTCCCACCCCCTTCCCCAAGGGTAACCATAAATTTGTCTTCTATGTCTGTGAGTCTGTTTCTGTTTTATAAATAAGTTCATTTGTCTTTTTTTTTTAGATTCCACATATGAGTGATATCATATGGTATTATTCTTTCTCTTTCTGGATTACTTCACTTAGAATGCTTTGTCTCTTTTTATAGGTCTCTGCCTGGACTCTCTTCTGACCCATTAATCTATGTGCCTGTCCCTTCACCAATACCACATTGTCTCGATTACTTAGCTTTATATAAATCTTAAAATCATTCAGTGTGTTTTCTCTAACATTACTCATTTTTTATATATTGTCTTGACTTTTCTAATTCCTTTCCCTTTCCATATTAATTTCAGAATAAGCTTACCTATAGCTGCAAGAAACCTCCTGGGGATTTTGATAGACATTACATTAAACTTATCAATCAATTTGGTAGAATTGATATTTTAACGATGTTGAGTCTCCAGTCCATGAACAAGGTATGTCTCTCCATTTACTTAGGTTGATTTCTTTCATAATCATTTTGTACTATTCAGCATATAACCTTGCACATGGCTGGAAACTGTGGCATTGAAAAAATTACAGTTGACCCATGAACAACATGGGAGTGACGGGCACTGACCCTCCTCACTGCTGAAAATTTGCATGTAACTTTACAGTTGACCCTCCATCCATGGTTCCTGTAGTATTGTAGTATGTATTTATCAAAAAAAAATCCCACATGTAAGCTCAGACCTGTGTTGTTCAAGGGCCAACTGTAATTCTTCATGATACTCAAATTTACTTTTCAGTTAGAAAATTCATGTCTTCCATCAACGTTTGGAAATTTGATCATAACATTCCTTTGCTAACTTTTTCATTCTTTTTGGAATTTCTAACAGTTGGATATTATACATTGAATGTCTTGATTTTTCTTCTTTATTGCTTTCCTTTCCTCCTTTATTTCTCACCTTTTTTTCTTCATTATAAGAGATTTCCTTATTTTTATCTCCCAATCTTCTGTAGGAAGTAGAATTCTAAGATGGCCCCCCAGATTCCTGTCCCCTGGTGTACATGCCCTTTATAATCTGTGTGGATGTGACCTATGAATATGATGGGATGTTACTCTAATGATTAGGTTTTTATGGCAAAGGTGAAGGGGTTTTGCAGATGTAATTCAGATCCCAAATCAATTTCTTTTTAGTTAATCAAAAAGATTATCCTGGGTGGGCCTGACTTCATCAGGTGAGCTCTTTAAAGGTGATCTAGGAGTCAGAGAGAAGTCAGAGAGGTTCTCTAGCTGTCTTTGAAGAATAAAACAACCACGCTGTGTACTGTCTAAGGAGAGGAGTGGCTTCTAGGAGCTGAGGGTCTCCTTACAGCTTTAAGGAACTGAATTTTGCTCACAACCTGAATAAGCTTGGGATCAAGATGAGACCCTGGGGTCTAGATGAGACCACATCTTGGAGACACCTTGCTTCCATCCTGGTTTAGCCCTGAGCAGGGAACCCTGCTGTGCTGTGCCTGGCCTTCTGCCATACAGAAACTGTGAGATAATAAACGGGTGTTGTTTTCAGCCACCAAGCCTGTGGTAATTTGTTTGCAGCGATAGAAAACTAATGCACCTTCTATGACTTTTTGCTTTGCCAATCACATTTTTTATTTCCAAAAGCTCATCATTTTAAACAATTAAACTCATTTATTTCAAATAAGTAATACTTCCATGAGGTTAAAAAAATCAATACAATACACAAAGGTTTACATTGAAAAGTTTTGCACAGAGCTCAATTGGATTTTTTGTTATTTTTTATACCTTTCTATTCTTGTTTTACAGATGCAATATATTCTCAAATTTCTCCATAAATACTAGTTGGAGTTTTATTTAAAGCTACCTTTGGTTCCCTGAATTAGCTCTGCTTGTTTATTTATTTTGTGATTTCTCTTTACTATTCCAGCCTTTTCTCATGTGTCTAATGCTTCTTTGTTTCCAGTTCATCTTTTAAAATGAGGCAATAAAGAGTCTGACTGGGAGCTGGGTGTATGAGGGCACCGTGTCAATGGGCAGATTTTGCTTATGGATGATGGAAGAGGAGCTGGTTAAGAATCTCAGGTGAGGGTATTGTGGTAGGGGAGAAGGGTCCAAATACCAAAGTGCAAAAGGCTGAACTCTGACACTAATACCTAACTAGCTGTCCTCATTCTGTCTAGATACTTTGTTCAGTTTCTGTAAAGAAGAAACCTTTTATTTTTAGGCTGGCAAATAAATATTTGGCTGCTGGATCGTCTCTGTGTAGGAGTTTGGGGGTCAACCCTTCCTTGCACAGACCTTCAGTTGTGAGGCGCTGTTGTCAGCTTCCCTTCTCACCGTCACCCTTTGTCATACTTGTAGTCTCAGCAAGGCCAGACCTCGCTAAGGTTTGCAAGGTGGGCGGGCTGCCTCTGTAGCTGCAGCACTTCTGTATGTACATAGTTTAGGCTGATTGTTTGCTCTACTCTGCTTCAACAGTTAGCACTCCTCCAGATGCTTTCTGACTTCAGAAATTTATTTAAATTTCTCATCCGCTGACGGCTCCCCTCCTGTTCTCTTTATTGTGGTGGGTTTATTCATTTTAAAATTTCTGTACTATTATTTTAATGAGGTCTCTGGAGGGAGATGACTTAAATGTTTCTGCTCAGCCTACCATCTTGAACTGAAAAAATGTACAATGGGGATAATTGTGGTGCCTATTACATAGCTTTTTTGAGGATTAAATGATTTACGCATGTAAATTGCTTAGCACGGTGCCCGGCACGCATTTGATTATTTATAAATATTAGTTATTATGATTATTATTGCCTTGACAAGCAATTGGGTACTTGTGTTTCTGGACAAGAAATCTTTTCCTCTTGCCATAGGAAACCACACCAGGCAGGTGACCACTACAGCTGACGTTGAATTATGCCTGATCAAAGTCCAAGTTTCAGTGCCTTTGGTTCTAAAAATGATGATTTGGGCAAAAGCTTTAGGTTGGGGGAGAAGTCATGGAGATAGAGGGGTGGATGGAGGGAAGAGCTATATGCCTCAGGGGGCAAACCCTTAAATGGAGTCAATGAAGTGACAAAATCTCAATTTTTCCTTGCAGCAAACTGGGAGCCAGCTGTGCTGATGGATGGAGGGTGGTCTGCAGCGGCAGCAGCGCAGCAAGCTCAAGTAGGGACCAGAAGCAAGGCAAAGAAGACGACAACAAAGGGCTCAGATTTGCCTCTGACTCAAGGAAGCCCGGCCGGAGGAGGGGTGGGGATGGAAGCAGGAACCAGGAGGTGAATGAATAGGAATTGGATTTGTTTTTCCCTCAGACGGATTGGAAATCTTCCCATGAGCAACTCTTTCCCCTTCCTTGTTCATCAGGCTCCCTTGTTCCTTCCTGAGTGATTGTGGGCACTGTGCCTGGCCATACCTGCTAGCCCCTGAAAGAGGCCAGAAGGCTGAGCTGCTGTGGGCCTGGATCCCTAGTCTTCCCCTCCAGCTGAGCCAGCTCCCTGAGGATGGGGCTGATCTTATATGCAGTGGGAGGAGGGAGCTTGCCTGGATTTTCTAAAATCTTTAGTAGAGCGGCCAAAACATGATCCTGACCAGAGATACTTCCCTTGCTAGGCTGCTATGCTGCTTGAAATACCACAGTTCCTTTGGGTTTGCTGTCTTCAGATTTCCTAGCTACAATGCGCACATCATGTGAAATGTGGTATTCAGGCAGGAGTCCGTTACCAGCCAAAAGACATTAGGACTAACTCATATGTTCAAACAGCCATCAAGCTGGCTTCCCAAAAGAGGTGGGAAAGGACAGTAAGAAGGGGTACCTACCCCTGGCAGAGAGAGATGGACAAGGCAGATCAGGAACAGGTGTACCCTCCAGGCAATCTTCTCAACTTGGATGGGAGGTGGAATGCTTTCCAAAGTCCCTTCTCATCCATGATTCTAAATTTATGAGAGACTAGAGGTAAAACCATTTTTTTTTCATTTTAGGGAGGAGGTAGTTAGGTTTTTATTTATTTATTTAATTTATTTATTTAATTATTTAAAATAATTTATTTAATTTATTTATTTATTTATCTAATTTATTTACTGGTCCCTACTTGTATATGCTAAGCAAGTGCTCTACCACTGGGCTATACCCTCTCATAGAGGTAAAAGAATTTGGCAATTCCTCTTGTTTATCTGGGAATTCCATGGTATTTAGTTACTTGATAAAAGAGGGAAAGACAGCAGGGCCTAGGCAATGGGTGAAACATCGGGAAAAGAATCTGGAGCAAAGCCCTGGGAGGCCCCTAACTTTCACAAAATCTTTGGGGAAACACAGTAGAGATAAAAGAGTCCTGAAACCTGATATTAGGGCTATGATCCTAGCCCAGACTCACTCTATTTTCCAGGGCAATCACTTGCTTTCTCTGCCTCAGTCTCTTTATCCATACAATGGGCATGGCAATCCCTGCCCTATCTATGTCTGCAAGATTAGTGTGAGGGTCAAATGAACTGATGGCCATGGAGATGGTCCGCATTGGCAAGAGTTCTTTAAATACAAGATATTTTTTATATATTAGGCTTCACAAGGGCATAGTAGCTAGTCTGAACTGGAAGGAAGATTTTTTTTAAATAACTTTTTTTTCTGATTATGATAGCATCATATAGTTGTAGAAAATATGATTTTTTAATGTCTGTACTGTATTCCATCATGTCAATGTATCAGCCCTCTATTACTGGATGTTTGTGTTGCTTCTAACCTTTTACTATTATAATTAAAACAGATAAATAGCCTGATAGCAAAATTTTTGCACCCATACATGTGTATTTCCTTTGGATAAATTCTTAGCAGTGGGATTCCTGGGTGACATGGAAAGCACAGTTGAAAGGCTTTTAATACATATACCAGAATGCCCTCCATGAAAATTGTACCAATTTACTTACCCGCCAGCAGTGTCTTTGTTTTTTCTTTTTTTAATGCACATAATTTTTTGATTTCGAGTTTGTCACATCTATCTGTATTTTTTCTTTGTGACTTCTTCCATTGCATTTATACTTAGAAAGTCCTCAGGGAAGATCTTTTAAAACGATAAAGGGTCAATTTGTATGCGGTTCCTGCTTTTGCAATGCAATGTATTCATGGAAGCTTTATCATAAGATAGTCCCCATACGGGGAAATGGACCAAGCTCATGCATACACATAGCTATATTCATCTATTCCAATTTGATTGGTTTCATCAGCAGAGACTAATGAATATGTGGGTGAAGGCAGCAAGGGTGAAGTATAGGTGTTCAGAAAACAGCATTGCAGGGCAAGCAAGGAAGAAGAGTACTTGCCTTTTAATGGATCCTTTGTCTTTCTTGGATATTAGAGAGTTTTCAAGCAAATCTGTTCAAAAAATCTCCTTCCAAAGCTGGAAGAGCCCTATAGTGCAAGACCTCTGTGACCAGTAGGTAAAAGACAGTCTCAAGGAAGACCTCAGTTTATTCCTAGATTAAGGAGATGCTAGAGAGTGATAAGCACTTCAAATAGGTTCGCCCCTGATTCCAACCTTCCTTGACTGGGAGTCTTGAGTGATTTGAGAGTTGGATGGCTGGGTTTCACAATGAATAAAGCCCAAGCCAGCCCTCAGCAGAGAGGTGCAGACAGTATCTCTGGCCAGTGAAGGCTGCCTGTGGTTCACTCTGGGGCAGAGTTGGTAAGAGAAGTTCAAAAGGGAGAAGTTCAGTCCTTGATCGTCTCTCTCCCCACAACAGCTAGCAGAATGCCAAGCACATAATAAACACTCAGGAAATGTTTCTAGAATGCATGAATGTATAAACCAATAGTTGCTTTGTTAGTCTACGCACCTTGAGAGTTTCTGCTCCACTCCCTGGTGGTTTTTCTGCTTTAGCTTCCTCCTTTACTATCCAAACCTCCCCAGTCTGTTTCCCATTCTCCCAGGGAGACTTTCTCAAGGTCCTGAAACTGGATATTCTAATTCTAACACTGGATAGCAGTTACGAGCATAGGCTCTAGGGCTATGCACATTTGGCATAGCACCCTCAATCTACCATTGAATGCGGTGTGACATTGGGCAAGTTATGTATCATTTCTAAACCTCAGTTTCTCTATCTGTAAAATGGGGTTAACAGTAGTATCTACCTCTTTGGGCTGTTGTGAGGATTAAATGAGATAATGCAGGTAAAGTCTTTAGCATAGTACCCGGTACATAGTAGCTGTATTAATTTCTTGCAGCTGCTATAACCAAGCGGCACATATAGGGTAGCTTATCAACAACAAAAATTCATTTCTAACACTTCTGGAGGCTGAAAGTCTAAGATTAGAGTGCCAGCCATAGTTGAGTTCTGGTGAAATCCCACTGTCTGGCTCACAGATAGTTCCTTCTGGTTGTGCTCACATAGTGGAAGGGGCAAGGGAGATCTGTGGGTTCTTTTTTGTAAGGGAGCTAATCCCATTCATGAAGGCTCCACCCTCATGACCTAAGCATCTCCCAAAGGCCCCACCTCCTGATACCATCACGTTGGCATTAGGATTTCAATATACGAATTTTGAGGGGACATAAACATTCAGCCCATAGTGCTGCTGTAATAAATTACCACAAATTTGGTGGCTTAAAACAACAGAAATGTATTCCCTTACAGTTCTGGAGGCCAGAGTCTAAAATCAGTTTCACTGGGCTGAAATCAAGGTGTCAGTAGGGTCTCACTCCCTCTAGGGCTTTAGGGGAGAATCTATTCCTTGCTTCTTATGGCTTCTAATGGCTGCTAGAATCCTGTGGTCATGGCTGCATCACCTCAATCTCTGCCTCTGTGGTCTCATTGCCTTCTCCTCTTCCATCTGTGTGTTTAATCTCCTTCTGTAACCCTCTTATAAGGATATACAGGATTGCATTTATGTTTACCTGGATAATCCAGAATAATCTCCTGTAGTGTAAGGCCTGAAATTTCATGTGCTGCCTTGATATCGTTGAGTCTCACAGGGCCTCAAAGTCCTAGCTGCTTTCCTCTGCTCTTGCCAGGTGTATGTCTCTCATCCAGCAGGAGAGGCTCCCACCTGGCTAGTGCCCCTATCAGCCAGATCAGCTGTACCTCATGTGGCCCAGTCCTCAGGTTTCACCTCCCTGACAACCTGTGAAAATATTCAAACAAGCCAATCACATTGTTCCTCTGGAACCAAGGGGTACCATGCCCTCTGTTAATACAAAGCTCACCTCCCACAGTCCCTTCTGGTTTATTCTATTCCTGAGTGCAACTCCCATGTGGCCTTGCATGTGACTTTGTGTCCTCCTCTGGGCTGTGACTATATGTGACTAATAAACTGCTGTCCATCTCATCTGTCCAGGGTCATGTGCCATGTATTTGATTATCCCCAGAACCCTAGAGTAGATCTATCTCCCTCACCTGTGGGGTGAAGAGGAGGGGGAGCAAAATATCTCCCGATTTCAAGACACTAAGTTTGCTCACAACTGCAAAGAATTGCCCCCTCCCCTGACCTTTTGGCATGTAAGATGGCATTAACATGTTCCATGGACTAGGAGGTGAATATATTTTGGGGGCTCATTTTAGCCACTCACAGTAGACTTTATTATTATTTAAAAGAGTGCAAGTTCACAAACCCCTTGGTAATGCTAAAGGGGTAATTATTTAATTTGGCAGATCTCTGAGCTCCTGCTGACTTTTCTGTTAATGAATACCAAGGACTTAATTTTCTTTCAAGAAAAGTGAGGCAACACTGAAGTGTAAAGAACTTAACATTAATTTGGAACATCACTTAATGGTGAGAATAGCCCTCTCTAGCTAACAAATCTTTGTCTCATTCTCCCCTCATATCTGATTTCCAGGGCTGTGGCGGAGCCTGCTGGTTGGCCCCTCATATCCATTCTCCTTTTCTTCCATAGTAATAGAGATTTCAGCTGGGCACATGGCTTCCCATAAAAGAATATTCTATTTCCTGGCTTCCCTTCCACCTAGAAGTGGTCATGGGTATAAGCCAGTGATGTGTAACATTCAGGCCAGTGAGATATAAGCTTAAGCGATATATGTCAGCTTCTAGGAAACTTCTTTAAGAAAGCTTCCCATGTTTTTTTCCTCTTCTTTGAACCTTCCTTCATCCTTCTGTTTAGAATTCAGGTGTGGTTGTTGGAGGTCTAGACCACCACGTTGGACAATGAAGACAAGGGCCATGCTATACTAATGGCAGAACACTGAGCTGGAAGTAGCCTGGATCAGTGAGGACATCATGGAGCAGAACCACCATAAGCCTGACACTCACATGAGAAAGAAATAACTTATATAGTTGAAGCCATGCTTATTTGCGGGTTTTCTGTCAGTAGAAGTTGAACCTAATCCAATCAACACCGAATTTTCTCTTTCTACTCCTTTACTTCCTCTGCCTCCTCTTCTTTCCCCTTCTTCTGTACCTCCTCCATTTTGGTTATTGTTGCTCTCCAAAAGGCCTACTTGCTAAGAGACTTCAAGTATGATGACCTTTGAAAAACATCCATGTGGATAATTCATTCAACCGGCCTCTCAGTTCTTTGGTATCTCATTCTAATAACCTTGTCCTCTAATCATGTCAGCCACCCGTGACTGTCAATCACCAAAATCAGTAACACAAACATCCTACTGTATGACTACAACATCCTCTTCTTTTTAACTACTTATTCAAATATTCCCACTATGACCCTTTTGACCTAGTCAGCACCTTCAGTTTATTGATCCCTTAATTTGATCAGTCCATTAACTCACTCTTCCATTCTTATTCAGCTTATGTTACATGATTCATCATTTCAACATTTTGCCATTGCCTCAGACTCTTGTTTCTCCACTTTTTGCTGCCTGGTAAAACCCTAATTATGGATGAACCCTATTATCTACTGTCTTGTTCTTTAACCCAAGCACTGCCAAAGAACTTACACAAGAAGGCAGACTGGGATCACTATAAATTTATGATAATGGATTATTTCAGCTAAACATAGCATATTGAACACTTATCTATTCCCTCATTAGACTCCATCAGAATGGGAGTAAAGAAAAAAATTTGTGTTAAACCCATGAGAACAAATTGCAGAAAAGGAGACCACAGAGGATAAGAGGTGTGAATACATTTTTTGAAGATGGAAAGCAGGTGGAGGAGTTAGCAGAGCTGAAAAGATTGAAGACCAAGGCCATGAAGAGGATGATGCTGATGAAAAGCAAGCCAGTTCACCTACTGAATCCCAGGGAGGCTTAGGAGTTGGAGGTGCTTGTTAATGGGTACAGTTAGAGTGAGAAATTAGTAGAGCTAAAAAGGAGTTTGCCTGAAAACCTGTGTAAGAGTTACCCCACTACCACTGCCCTATGGTGAATCTCTTCCCCCATCCCAGTAGGAGATAGGAGATATACCCTAGAGAAACTGAACCAGAGAGACTTTGGTTTGGGGGATATCAGGCACAGAGCATTGTACCCTTTGAAAACAATGGGATTAAGCAAGAGTCTACACATTCAGTGGTAAAACCCTCCCATACTTCTTGTGCCACATAACTCCAAGCATGTTAGCAGCTAGATATATAGTAGTCACTAGGCAAAGGATTGGAGAATTGCTCTCCAGAGAAAGTGAACGGCCCAGAGAAAAGAAATACTGATAGAGACAGTCCTTGCTTTCACAGTAGGGTGAGACCATAAAAATGACTGTTGCAAGCTGGACCATGCAAAGTGACTTTAATAATTAACGGGAAAAACTACAATTATCCCATGACCCTTTACATTTTTTTTGTCAAAACATTAAAACCTCTCTTACTGTTGGGTATAAATGTATAGGGAAATTATGAAAATGTAAAGCTGATATTTACTTAATATACTGTAATTTAAAACATTAGGAATATTGAGAAATAAAGTATTTTTGGGGGTAGGGAAGCTTACCAAGAAGTAGTCTAAACAATGCTTGTCTTCTTCTCATAGTATAATTTACAATATGGAGCAAACATCTTCTCTACACCTTGGTATAGAAATTGTCAAACTCTCTTTTCTAAATTTGGATCAGCTTCCCAGAAATTCCACTCCTGGGCATATATCCAGAGAAAACTCTAATTCAAAATGATTCATGCACCCCAGTGTTCATAGAAGCACTATTCGCAATAGCCAAGACATGGAAGCAAGCTAAATGTCCATCGACAGATGACTGGATAAAGAAACTGTGGTATACTTATACAATGGAATATTACTCAACCATAAAAAAGACTTAAATAATGCCACTTGTAGTAATGTGGATGGACCTAGACATTATCATACTAAGTGAAGTAAGTCAGATAAATATCATGATATAATTATATGTGGAATTTTTAAAAATGATACAAATGAACTTATTTACAAAACAGAAACAGACTCACAGACACAGAAAACAAATTTATGGTTTTCAAAGGGAAAAGGGGGAGGGAAAAATTAGGAAGTTGGGATTAGCAGATACAAACTATTATATATAGGGTAGATAAACAAGGTCCTACAGTATAGCACAGGGAACTGCATTCAATATCTTGTAAGAACCTATAATGAAAAAGAATATGAAAAAGTATATATATATATCTGAATCACTACGCTGTACACCAGAAACTAATACAATATTTTAAATCAACTATACTTAAAAAAATTTAGATCAGCTTCCATTATTTTATCCTTTGCACTTTCAATCCTGTGAAACAAATCTGGGAGATTTTTTAATGTGAAGCTTTTTGCCAGTATCATTTCTTTTGCAACATCATCATCTTTTTTTGTCACAACCACTTTCCTCATTTATGTTGATAAGTTCGTCTTTACTAAGATGAAGTTTCTCTGGCTGCATATCTAGAATCTCTCCCTTATGGTCACTTCATGATCCTTCATGTTTTGTTAATGGAGTTGCCTTTCAAAAAAGACCTGTCTCATCAACATCAAATGTTTGATGATCATCATAACCACCTGCCTTAACTAAGCCTTGGAATATGGGTGCAAATTTCACAGCAGTATCCTCATCTGTGCTAGTAGCTTCACTAGATAAATTAATATTAATCAATTCATGTCAATTTCTGAAATGATTAAAGCAGTCTTTACTGGCAATAACTTCAATGCTTTGGCCTGAACATTAGCCAGACTGATTGGGATTATTTTTATTACAGTCTTTAATGAAAAGTAGAAGTAAACACTCCATTTCAATCACAAGCAGCTTTCTGTCCCTAGTGCAATTTAAAATAAAGTTGTAACTTCACCTTTTTAAAAAAATGTATTGATCAAACTAGTCCATTGTTGTTTGCACCATAGCTTCATGCAGGCCTAGGTCTTGTCCTATCTTTGCTTTGCCATAGTCATTTTCAAATCACACCCAATTTCATTCCCAACATTTTCATTTTTCATTTTTTTTGCTGAACTTTCATCTTTGTTAGCAATTCCCTCTTTTGATTATTCATTATTGTAAAATGTCGTGTGGGTTTATCACTGGGAGACAAGGGTCAACACAACTATAGTACACGCTTTGTCTTCTGTGGGTGAACTGAACAACAGATTCACAGAGACCAATCACCAATAAGCTTTGAAAGAAGTGACATGGTCTTGCTGCACATTTGTTTTTTACATAGTGATTTGTGCCCTGAAGAGCTAGCAGCACAGTTTGTACTTTAGTCAATTACTTACATTTAATATACTGTGGTAACTGAAATTTGAACTGTGTTATTGGAGTACTGGTGATAGCTGAAATTTGTTCATATAGGAATCATGCAAAATGAGGACTGCTGATATTGACTATTGTTGTTTCTTCAGTCAGATTTCTGGGTTCCTGCCCAATCATCTACTGTGAATCATACCAGTTAGTAAGCCTTGTAAGGACTTCCATTTAACATATAAATGGACACAGAAGATCACCAGGCATTTGAGGAAAGCCTTTAACATGAAAGAAAGAAAACAGGGAGGGAGGGAGATAGAGAAAGTACTCAAAGAAACAGAGACAAGGCATAGAGCAGGAAACTTTTAAAAACCAATAATTAATACCCTTAGCAAGATAAGATATTTCATGCAATAAGCAAAAATAAGTTTCTTAAAAAGAAAAAAGGAATAGAGAACAAGAAAGAGTTATTAGAAATGAAAAACAGTATAACTGGATTAAAAAAGTCACTGTGAATTGTGAGAGAAAGACTCTTACCCAGAAAGCAAAATAAAAAGATAAAGTCATGGAAAATAAGAAAGAAAAGATAAGAAACATTAGAGAATCAATCCAGAAGGCCAAAATTTAATCAATACGAGCTCTAGGAAGAGAGACCAGACAAAAATGGATAGGAGGAAATTATTTTTAAAAAATAGGGTACATTTCCCAGAATGAAGGACATAAGGGTCTGGATTGCAAGGGCCCAACAAATGCCCAGCTCAATCAGTGAAACAGAATATAGACTATGATAAAACATCATGAACACTCAGAACACTGGGGATAAATAAAAGATAGTTGAAGTTTACATAAAGAAAATCAGGTTACATACAAAGGATTGGGGAAATAGAGTGGCATCAACTTTTCAATAGACACATTAAAAGTTAAAAAATAATGGGAAAATGTTTTTAAAATTCTAAGGGGAAATTCTTTTAAAAAAGAATTTTATGTCCAGCAAAACTATTAAGCAAGATTTAGGGTAGAATAAATAAATTTTCACACATGCAAGTTCTTAGAAAACTTAAATTCTATGCATCTGCACCCTTTCTCCGGACGTGATTAGAAATGCTCTAGGACACAGTAACATTTGGGACCCAGGAATAGGAGATTCATCATAGAAGGGGAATGAAAGGAAGCACTAAGATGAGAACTGTGAAACAGGCGTAAAGGCAATCAGTCTAAATTGGAGCAAAAACATGGAGGCCTTTTGTACAGCTATCTTCATTTAAAAAAATGGAACTAACAGAATCCCAGATATCTTTGACCATGGTAAAAAAAAAAGACAATATTCTGAGGAGAGGATAATTAAAAGAATATTGATAATAGACAAATAGTAAGTTCACAAAATTTTTTTTTAAAAAGGACAAATTCACTATACAGAGAAAAAGATGTAGAAAAAGGAAATATAATCATAGTATACTACCTGGCCCAGCAATGAAAGATATTAACATTGTTATAATAATGTAAATGTTGAGTATCAATTTAAACAATAATTGTGATGAAATTCTGTTAGCAGGATGGAGGGTAGAGAAATCTCTGTGTGTGTGTGTGTATGGTGTTTTAAAGAGTAAAACTCTATCTCCTCTTATTATTTGATGATTTGATGACTTTTTCTTCTTTATAATAAAATGTTCTCTATTATTTGGGTCCTTCAGCTTTTTAAGATATTTCAAATCTACCATTAAAAAAATAAAAAACAAAAAGAAAAGAAAATCATCTAGCCAAACAAACAAACAAAAATCCTTCAAACTCACATAAGCCTTCAGCTAACTGCCTTCTATCTCTCTCCTACTCCTTATCAAGGCTAAATGTCTTCACAGGGTGGTTTATATTCACTCATCCCATTTTCTCTGCAAAACAGCTAACTTCTCTGCAAAATAACTGAGCTTGGCAAGATTGCAGGGCATAAGATCAATATATAAAAATCAATTGTATTCTTATGTCCATTCTGCAAATTGATCTATAGGTTCAACGCAATCCCAATCAATATCCCAGTAGACTTTTTGGTATAAACTGACAAGATGATCCTAAAATTTATATGAAAATTCCAAAGACCTAGAATATCAAAAATTGTTTTGAAAAAATAACAAAGTTGAAGTATTTACACTACCTGGTTTCAAGTCTTACTATGAAACTATATTAATTGAGACAGTGTGCTATTGATGTAAGATTAGATAGATCAGTGAACAGAATAGCATATATATGAAACATATGTATATATATACACATATACATGTATATATTAAATATATAAAATATAATATACACAAATTCAACATACATAAATTATATTTATATAAACATATATAAATATATTAAAATATATTTTACAAAGGTACTAAAGTAATTCAATAGGGAAAATACACTCTTTTTAACAAATGGTGCTGGAACAACTGGCTATCCTAATGCAAAAACTGAACCTCTACTGTTACCTAACTTTAGATTAAAAAATTAAGTTGAATGGATCATATAGCTAAACATAAACCCTAAAATTATAAAATTTTGGAAGGAAAATAATAGGAGAAAATCTTTATGACCTTGGGGTAGGCAAAAGTTTCTTAGAGCACCAACATGTAAGTCACAAAAGAAAAACTAATAAATTGAACTTAATCAAAATTTAAAATTTTTCCCCTTCAAAAGACACCATTAAGAAAATGAAAAAGCAAGCCACAGATTGGGAGAAAATATCTACAATACACAAATCAGATAAAAGACTTGTTTCCAAAATATATAAAGAACACTTACAAATCAACAATTAGAAAACAAACAATCCAATTTTAAAAAATGAGCAAAGGATTTGAACAGACATTTCACAAAAAAAGATATGTGAATGGTAAATAAACACATTACAAGATATTTAATATCTTTAGTCATCAAGGAATTGCAAATTAAAACTGCTACTCATCAAGCAGAATGCCTAAAATTTTAAATGTTGACCATCTCAAGTGTTCATGAGGATGGGGAGAAGCTGGAACTCTTATTCAGTGCTAATGGGAACATAAAATAGTACAACCAATTTGGAAGACAGTTTGGAAATTTCCTACAAAGGTAAACTTGCACCTACTACATGACCTATCTGTTCTATTTCTAGGTATTTACCCAGGAGAAATGTAAGCCTATGTCCATACAAATGTTTGTATGCAAATGTTTGTACACAAATATTCATAGCAGATTTATTTGTAATAACCCTGAACTGGAAACTACCCAAATATTCCTCATTTGATGAATGGAAAAACAAATTGTGGTAAATCTATGTAATATAATACTACTCATGAATTAAAAGGAACTAAGTATTGGTATATTTATCATATGGATGAATCTCAAAATCATTATGCTGAGTGAAAGAATCCAGGCCCAAAAAGTGGTTTCTATAGTTGCATTATGGATATATAATATGTTAACATTTCAAGGAAGCTAGGTGAGGGGTATACAGAATTCTCTATAATATTTTTCATAAATATTATTAAGTAACCCTTTCATGTATCTAAAATTATATCCAAATAATTAAAAGACACAAGCAACAACAATAACAGCCCACAACAAGATATTACTATACATCCACCAGAATAGCTAAAATGGAAAAAAGACAATGCCAACTGTTAGTGAGGATGAAGAGCAATTTCAATTGTCATTCATCACTGGAGAGAGTATAAATTAGTAAAAATATTTGATAAACTCTTTGGCAGGATCTCCTATATCCTACTCTATGACCCAGAGATTCCATTTCTAAGAATATATCCAACAGAGGTGCAACTATATTGACCAAAAAATAAGTACATGCCTGTCACTGTTGTCATAGTCCCTGAGAGCATGAGAGAGGGGAAGTGGGAGGGAGCCATAAACTGTCTTTAGATGGTGGCAGCAGCGATGGTTGTTACTGCCATTGGGGAGCCACAGCGGCCAGCGTGGGGATGCTGTGGCTGTAAAGTGGACTGGGCAAGAAGAGGCAGTGGCTTATACCAGCCACAGGGAGTAAAAACAAAAAGGATAAAGAACTATCAAAAGCAGGGGATAGTGGAGAAAGTTCAAAAGGATAAAATACAATAGAAACAGAGTGTTGCTGTCAAAGAGCTAGAGCTACAGAGCTTGAAATTCCCATTGAAAAATACTGAAATGTTGAGCCCTTCAGCACCTCTTCATAAGGATACCCGTAGCAGCGTGACATATTAAGCCTGATACATGGCAGATCGTTGTGTAAATTATTTTGCAGGAATCCAAACTGATTCACTTACAGTTCACCTGAACTTTGAATAGGCTCTTACTTTTTTTATTGCTAGTTTTTTTCTCTGTAGTTTTCACCATCTTATTTCCACCCACTTCTGGTTCCACCCACTTACCAAATATGATTGACTCATCTGTGTGAATTAAACCATTGTTGTTCATGTTTTTACTCTCCTGTCTCTCAATATTCCTCTTAATATAAATATTGCAACCTGAACATTTTAAATAGGTTGAATATTTCCATGCCACTTTTCAAACTTTAAAATATCACATCCACCTTCACAATCAACAGTTGCTTTATCCTGTGAATTCTCCTCTATTAGGACAGTAGAGCATCCTTTGAATTTCATAGCCTTGAGAGATGTAGAGAACTTGTACCAGTACAGAACAGAATATCCCAAAAGGCTTGGAAAATGATACTAAGAAAGAAAATGTTAAAGAACTTGATCACATGGTTCATTGTCCTTCAAGTCTGTGAAAGACAATACTGACTGGTTGTTTTCTAGTCTTACCAAAAAGAATACAGGGGAGAAATTGGCTTAAATTGCAGAACAATTTTTTTTGTTAGTTAGAATCAAGGGAAATTTGGTAGTCTGGGCTTTTAGGTAAGGAAACTAAAGTCTTGTAGATTTGGTAGTAAAGGATAGAGTGGTGAAGGGGAAAGTGCTTCAGATGAATGGTTACAAAATAAAAGTGCTGATTCCTGCTCACCATATGTGTCACCACATGGAAATCATCTAACTTCCCTTTTTTTTGAATTGAAGTATAGTTGACTTACAATATTATGTTAGTTTCAGGTACACAACATAGTAATTATATATTTTTATAGGTGATTCACTATACCTACAAAGTTACCTCAATATTATTGATAATACTTCCTGTGCTGTACATTGTATCTTTGTAATTTACCTATTTTATACACAGTAGTTTGTACCTCTTAATGCCACTCCCACATTTCCCCTCCCCCTCCCCTTCCCTCTCTGGCAACCACCAGTCTGTTCTCCATATCTGTTTATGTTTTGCTATATTTATTTGCTTGTTTTATTCTTTAGGTTCCATCTATAAGTGAAAATATACAGTTATTTGTCTTTCTCAGTCTGCCTTATTTCACTAAGCATAATACCCTCCAGGTCCATCCATGTTGTTGCAAATGGTAGGATTTCCTTCTTTTTTATGGCTAATATTCCATTGTGTATGTGTGTGTGTGTGTGTGTGTGTGTGTGTGTATACTGCATCTTCTTTATCCATTAATCCATCAGTGGACACTTAGTTTGCTTCTGTATCTTGGGTATTGTAAATAATGCTGCAATGAATGTTAGGCTGCATATATAAGGAACACATACAACTCAATAGCAAAAAAGCCAAACAATCTGATTAAAAAATGGGCAGAGGACCTGAAAAAGAATTTGTCCAAAGAAGATATACAGATGGCCAACTGACACGTGAAAAGATGCTCAATATCATTATTGATCAGGGAAATGAAAATCAAAGCCACAATATCACTTCACACCTGTCAGAATGGCTATTATCAAAAAGACAAGAAATAACAAGTGTTGGTGATGGTGTGGAATAAAGGGAAATCTTATGCACTGTTGGTGGGAATGCAGATTGGTGCAGCCACTATGAGAAACAATAAGGGGATTCCTCAAAAAATTAAAAATGGAACTGCCATATGATCTAGCAAGTCCACCCCTGGAAATCATTTAACTTCTGTGGCATTGTTTCTTCTTCTCTAAGATGACTTGATTAGCTTAAGATTTAGCTGTTTTTAATTACATTAGATAGATTAAGCAGGATCCTTCTTGAGGGAAATTTCTCTGCAAGATTTATGACCAATTATATTTTTCAATGTAACAAAATAATGTTCAAGGTTTTAACTGCTGCAGTGTGATTTTTGTTTTTTCCCTATTTTGTTTCTTGACTAAAGTGTATTGGTACTTTTTTTCTTTTCTTTTTCTATTTAATATAGAATATTTGTTATAGACTAATACTTTTTGTGAATATAGATGCAAAAATCATCAAAAAATACTAACAAACTGAATCCAACAGCATATCAAAAGGATTATATACCATGACCAAGCGGGATTTATCCTAGGAATTCAAGAATGGTTCAACATGAGAAAATCAATCAATATAAAACAGTACATTAATTGAAGAAAGGGGAAAAAAACCCATATAATCATCTCTATTGGATGAAAGGACATTACTATGAAAGTGAAAAGACAACCTACCGAATGGGAGAAAATATTTGCAGAGCATATATCTAATAAAGGTCTAGTGTCCAGAATATATAAAGAACTTTTACAATTCAACACAAAAAGACAAACAACCCAATTTAAAAATGGGCAAAGGATTTGAATAAACATTTATTCAAAGAAGATATAAAAATGGCCTAGAAGCACATGAAAAGAGGCTCATCATCATTAGTCATCAGGGAAATGCAAATCAAAACCACCATGAGATAGTGCTTCATACTTACTGGGATGGCTATTACAAAAACAAATAGAAAATAATGAATGTTGGTGAGGATGTGGAGAAATTGGATGTCTTGTACATTGCTAGTGGGAATGTAAAATGATTTAGCCACTGAAGAAAATAGTTTGGTGGTTTCTCAAAAACTTAAATGTAAAATTACTATATAACCCAGCAGTTTCACTCCTAGGTTATTTGCACAAAAGAATTGAAAACAGGTACTCAAACAAATACATGTACACTCATGTCTATAGCTATACTATTCACAATAGCCAAAAGGTGGATACAGCTCAAATTTCCATCAGTGGATGAATGGATAAAGAAATTGTGGTATATACACACAATGCAATATTATTTAGCCATAAAAAATGAAGTACTGATACATGCTACAACATGTGGATGAACCTCAAAAACACTAAGTGCGAAGAAGCCAGACACAGAAGGTCACATACTGTATGATTCCATTTATACTAAATATCCAGAATAAATCTATAGAGACTGAAGGCAGGTTAGTGGTTGTCAGAGGCAGAGGGAAGGGGAAGGAAGAGTGGGCAGCATCTGCTTAACAGGTACAGGTTTCCTTTTGGGAATGTTCTGGAACATGGTAGTGGTAGTTGTTGCAAAACATTGATCATACTAAATTCTACTGAATGATTCACTTTAAAGTGGTTAATTTTGTGTTATGTGAATTTCACCTCCATAAAAAATTTGAAAAAATAGAATACTTGAATTTGACTTGCCTATCTACATATGTCCTGGAAATAAAAGTTTCTGTCCAGTACTTAACTGCTGGCTTATTTCATAGCAAACATTTATGTGGCCATAAATAGGCTCATGGATTACGTGAAGAAGGAAAATTATTTGGAGATTGACAGAGGGGATTAGTTTTCAAGCAACTTTCTTGTTGTAATGTTCAATCTAGGCGTATATAACTAGAAACATTTTATGAATATTTAGAATCTTAATAAATTACTCTGAAATTCCTGAAGTCAACTTTGCAGGATCCTACCATAGAATGGTCTTTTTTTTTTTTTTGAAGCTTTGTTTTCTTTCTATTTCTCTCTTTTTTTTTACAAAGTTATGTTTTGAAATGTGCTTTTGAGTGCTTTTTGAAAAGTGATTTGTTTGAAACACATTAAAGATTTTTTGAGTATTAAAAGAAGATATACACACAAGAATGTAGTATTTTAATAGCCCCCAAACTCAAAATTACCCTAATGCCCTTTAACAGTAGAATGAAGAATTTAACACAATGAAATAATATATTGCTATGAGACTGGATGCACTACTACTACACACAACAATATAGATGTATCTCATGAGCAATGTGGAGTGATAAAAGCCAGACACATAAGAGCACATATTGGATGATTCCATTAGAGTTCAAAAATAAGGAAAATTACCCATTGTATTAGAAGTTAGGATAATGGTTACCTATGCAGGGGCTAGTTACTGAAATAGTTTACAAGGGGACTTCTGGGGTGCTCTTACTCTCTTTTAAAAAATATACTTCATTTTTCAGAGTAGTTTTAGGTGCACAGTAGTATTGAGCCGAGAGTACAGAGATTTCCCATATACCCTCTACTCCCATACATACATGGCCTCCCACATTATCAATATCCCCCACCAGAGTGAACCTATATTAGTGAACTATCATAACCATCCAGAGTCTGTAGTTTACATTAGAGTTCATTCTTGGCGATGTACGTTCTATAGGTTTGGACAAATGTATGATAACATGTATCCATCATTATGGTATCATACAGTCTAGTTTCACTGCCTTAAAAATCCTCTGTCCTTCACCTGTTCACCCCTCTCTCCCCACTAACCCCTAGCAACCACTGATCTTTTTATTGTCTCCATTGTTTTGCCTTTCCCAGAATGTGATATAGTTGGAATCATACAATATGTAGCCTTTAGGTATCCTCTCTCTCTCTCTCTCTTTCTTTTCTTTTTTTCTTTCTTTCTTTCTGTTTTTTTTTTTTTTTGATCTGTATGCTGGTTACATGTATGTGCTCAGATTGTGGAAATTCATTAAGCACATCTGCTTTGTGCTTTTCTGTATGTATGTCATACTTCCATTAAAATGTCCAAAAACAAACAAGCAAACAAAGTCCCTCAAAGTCACATACCCTTTCAGCTAACTGCCCTATATCTCTTTCCTCCTCTTTATCACAGCCAACTTTTTGAGTTTTATATATTCACTGCCTCTATTTCCTCACATTCCACTCATTCCTCAGCCCACTCCAATCTGGCCTTCTGTCCTCATAACTCTCCTAAAACAGCTCTCACAAAGATCACCAATGGCTTCTCATGTTGTTAAATTTTTCTATCCTCAATTTGCCTCACTTCTTAGCAATATTTAATGCTACTGACCACTTCCTTATTTTTTGAAACATTCTCTTCCCACGGATTTTGTGACCCAGTGCTCTCACAGTATCCCTCCTACCTCTTTGACTACTCCATCTCTGTCTCCTCATTCTCTTCTATCCAGCCATTAAATGTTGACGGCTTCCTGAAGGCTCAGTTCTAGATATTCTCTTCTCTTTCTACTCTCTCCGTAAGTGATCTCATTCATGCCCGTGGCTTTCAACACAATTTATATCCTAACTCCCAAGTTACAGCAATATCCTAGACTGCTATAAGTTCATACTCATATATTCAATTACCTAATTTACATTTCCATTTGAATATTTCACAAACATCTCAAACCTAACTTTTCTGAGACTAAAATCTTGATTTCTCCCTGCCCCAAGCATTTTCTTTATCCATCTCAATAAACTGTACCCATATCCTTTGTTTGCTGCAGCCAGGGAATTTTTTTTATTGCTCGGGTGCTCACACCCACAATCTAGGAGTCCTCTACCTCTGTTCTCAAATGTCAATTCTAGCCATGAAAGAATATGGGAAGATAGGTGAAGGTGAAAGGATTTACAGCAACCTGTTCTGAAGCTTTCTCTGCAGTCTTACCAGGTCAATAGCTGTAATGGATGTTGTGGTACACAACCTTGCTCCCGCCCAACCACCCAACTCTGCAGCTTCTGGAAACATTGGTTGTTGATGGCTCACAGTTGAATCTCTCACTTGGCATTGCTCTTAGCCAAAGGTGGCCTTGCCCAAGGTTATGCTCTTTCAGACAGGGGTTGGGGGTGTGGTAAGCAGCACACATCCAATGAGAGTACAAAGGCTCATCAAAGGCTCGCACCCCTTGCCTCAATTTTGGACAACTCTGAAAGGCTATCCCAGCAGCAGAGCTCCCTGTGGAAACAGCTGTGGCTTTCCACTTCAACTTCTTCCTTCCCCCAGGTCTTGCTTTCCTCACTCCTTCACAGGTAGAGGTCCCGAGTGGACTCCCTAACAACCTTCCAGTCTGCAAATCTTGGCATCAGAGTCTGTTTCCAGGAAACCTGACCTAAGATAACAAACCCAAAATGTGCCTACCTGAGAGAGCAAAGGAATAAGAGGCAACACTCCAATTTAATACAAAGAGACAAGTATCAATATTAGGGTGTGGTGAAAGGGGGTGGAGCAACTCTACCCCCAAGGAAGATGGCTACAGTTCTGGCAATGAATTGGGAAGACTGTGCTTTTGAAGGCACAGCTAAGAAAGAGTTCACCTCTGCTCAGCAGCTGATTTCAGCTGGGCCCCTTCTTACGTAACAAGCCTAGATTAACTCTCACTTCTGTTTCCTTATGAAAATAAACTCTTGCCCACCAAGCCTGGAAAATGGCACTTTGCTCATGGCCACATTATGTGAAGGCTAATGGTGGAGGCTCCTTCACTTTCCATGCATATCTGCCCCTGACACACACAGACATACACACACAGATCAAACACAGACACACACACACAGATCAAACACAGACACACACACAGCCAGACACGTACACACACAAAGTATTGCTTACTACAGATCAGGGCCTAGAAAACCTATTTAAACATCTCCTTGAAGATATTTATAATTTTGGAAAAAAAATCACCAAAGGGGAAGACAATACTTCAGTTCCAAGAATAGAGGATTTACAACTATTTTTTTGACAAGAGTTTTATAGTTTTAGCTTTTATATTTAGGCCTGGGATCCATTTTGATTTTTGTATAGGGTATGATTCATTCTCTTGCATGTGAATACCCACTTGTTCCAGCACCATTTGTTGAAAAGACTATTTCTGAGCCATTGAAATGTATTGACACCCTTGTCAAAAAACAATTGACCATAAATGGCAAGGTTGGCATTCAGTTCTTTCTTAGAAAATCATTGGTTATATATTCTTAAGGTGTAATATATGTTCACTGCAGAAAAATACAAGTGAGCAAAATGAAGTTCACATCATTACACATTCCAATCCAAGGTCACACATTCTACTATGGTTAACATTTAAAAAATATCCTTCCAGACTGTTTTCTGAAGTGTAGTATATTACAAACATGATATTATACTATAATGTTGATTTGGTGTCTTGCTTTTTAAAAAGCTTCACAGTGTCATGGAGATACTTCTATGTTAGTAAATATAGATTGATATCACATCATTGGTTTTATTGACCTCATGACAGTCCATGGTATGGATATGCCTTCATTTTTTTCACCCATTCCCCTATTGTTAGACATTTGGAAATTTTCAGTGTTTTCCCATTGTAACATAGCTGTCACAAACACCCTTATGCATACATCTTTTCACATCCGTCCAGATATTTCATAGGTGGCAACTTGCCAACTCACTGGCTGATTTCCACTCACAGTTGTGTTTTGTTTGATCAGCACACCTATTTTAGAATAAAAGTTGTTTTGAATTTGGATGATTTGTTAGCATATATTCCTAGAAATAGAATTGCTGGGTTCCATGGCATTCAGTCCTGATTAAGCAAGGTTCTGCTATTCACTTGCCCCCAAATGATCATTGGATTCTTCTCTTGGGCTAGTGCCATATTGGGTGGGTGGAAGACAGAGAGGATGGTGGGAGGCAAATCTTAGACTTGTTCTCTGAATTTACTGAGGACTCGACCAAAAAGGCCTCTTTGGGGATGTAAGCTACCAAACTAGGAGGACTACTGGATTAGAATCAGAAGCATCAGAAGACCTGGATCTAGTTCCAAGTCTACTATTATATAGCTCTGTGACTTTGGGCTAGCTATTCAAACTCTCTAAGTCTCATTTCCTTACAAGGTTGTTCAGAGAATGAAATGAAATATTGTGTGAAACGTGTTTTGAAAGGCACAGAGTCCTATACAATTACAAGGCAGTACTATTTTTGTAAATCACTGAAAGCGTGTTTACAGGGGGTCAAACAGATCTAAGCTTAGAGTGTAAAGCATTGTCTGCTCTTGAAACCCTGCTTTTAGGGGAGCTCCTTTCCAAGGATAGACATGATTCTAGATTGCCAGGATCTAATCTGGTGCACTTCAGCTCTATAATCATTTACGGATGGTTTCACATGCCAGACACTGTTGGTACAAAAATGATGATGATTAGAGTCTCTGTCTTTGCAGAGCTTTACCGTCCACTAGCAAGAAACAAATATGTATTGAGATCATCAGAAAACAGAGGGATAAAGAATGTAAGAGAGGAAAGAGCCAAGACTGCAATGCATAGGAGGAACACTCAAGGCCTGAAAGCGGGCCTTTTGAGCAGGGTTCCACAAATAGCATTGAGGAGGAGAAAAGACCAGGTGTGTGTGTGTGTGTGCGTGCGCGCGTGCACGCGTGCGTGTGTGTGCGTGCACACACACGTGGGTGCATGGTAGTCTATGCCAGTCAAGCCAATCTGGGGCTAGACTTTATCTTCGATTCTGTGCTCATTTCTATGCATTTACATTTTCTTTTTTTAGTTGTGTGTTTCCCTTCATTTCCTAGTCAAGTTCTTTTTGAAAAATGCTAATCTGGTCTTAGCTGTACTAACAGGAAAAGAGATTTGCCTACACTCTTGCCAAGAGACTTGGAGAACCCAGAGTGTTCTGGAAGCCAATCTTGCTGGTGAAATAAAGAGTCCATTTGGAAACTAAGGAAGAGCTTCAAGGTGCTCCTGCTTCCCTCCATGCCTGCTTCATCTTGCATTCTTCCCGGGTCATTTCCAGACCCATCACCTTCCAACCATTTGTCTGCTGCCATTGCAGCAGCAACAACCACAGATTTTAGAAAAAGCCAGCTAAACATCTTCTTGCCCTTCTTTCCAGCCCACCTCCTTCCCCAAGTTTGGGCCATCTGAACTTTTCCACTATAAATAAAAAACCAAATGCAATGATTATTGAAGCCAGAGGAAATAAAGGATGTTGTTCTACTCTTAATGCTTATTAAATTTGGACTTAATCTTCTTTATCGCAATTAAGCCTCTAAACCAGCCAATATACTTAAACGAGGTGAAATGAAAAGACTTACTGTAAGAGATGACAGGAGGCTCTTCGGGAAATTAAAATCTCCAGAGATTTCCAAAGTGAGAGTTACTGAGCCAGGAAAGAGAAAGAAAGAAAAGGATTTTTAAAGCTTAATAAACAGGATGCCAATTAGGCCTCGGGATTAAAAAGCAAGGTGATGTCAGTGTTATCGATGGGAGGAGGGGTTAACTTGGAGCCAGGGAATTAATAAGCACTGTGTTTTTTCTAGATCCTTCTTTGATTCACTTTTTAAAAAGCCTGGTGGGTGTACCTTTCCTGTCTCAGTTTTTCCTTCTGTGACATAGGAAGAAACACATCAATGAGGAAATGCCTGTCTGCTTGTGTAAAGGTTCATGAAAGGTCTTTCTCCATTCAGTAAGTCCCCAATCCCATTCTGACATCTTTAAGGCTGTAATTTGGGTGAGTGCCATGCCTAGTGGCTATAGACTGAGACTGTGCCATCTCAGGAGGGAAGATGTCAAAGTCACCCAATAACCCAATATAGGCTTGGCCTGGGAAAACGGCCTCTGTGGGGTTCCATAAGTGCCTGATTTTCTGTCACCTTTTTGGACAAAGAGCCCTTTCCCAGAAACCTTCACTCACCACCCTCTCTCTCCCAGGGCAGACCAGAGGCAGCCCTAAGGCATTGGAAGGACTCCTCCCAACGTGGGAGGTTTCCCAGGGCCCCAGTTTCCACCAGCCAGAAGTTTGATTTACTGGCACCATCTGCAGGAAGACAAATGGCTCCTTCTGGCTGTGCTGGTCAGATGCAGGGAAGGGAAAAAGAGAGAAAAAAATGAAGGAAGGCAGATTAGTAAATCAATAAATACCCAATTGACATATAATGAATGAACAAATAAAAATTCCTTACAGGAAGGTGGCGTGTGTCCTGAGATGGTGATGTTGAAGAGGAAGGGGTGACACTTTTTTTTAGCCCAAGGATAATCTCTTAAATTCTGGGTACAAACAATACAGTATAACTCTTATGGTTGCTATGACAACATGAATCCCTCTCCTCTGATGTCAGGCTGCCCTCCCCCTCTCCTTCAGAATCCAGAATGCCAGTTTTCTTTCTGCAGTAAATGCTGTGCTTGGTTTCAAGGTCTCAATGATGGGCTCATCTAATAATTCCCTGTCTCCCAGGACTGTTTGTTCCAGACCCCTAAGGTCACGTTCCTTTTGGGAGAAGGGAGTCTGACATGTCAGAGACTAGACCAAGGCAGACAAATGGTTCCAGTTAGGCACATGACCTTATTCTGCTGATGTCTGGGCCAGTCTCTGACCAGTCGAAGGTCCACACCTCTCCTCCCACCACCTTGCACTGACCTGTACTGTGGGACAAAGCCAGATCTGACTTGAGAGTAATAGAGGACCAGGACCTACTTTGGGGAGCAGGCAGTGGACTGTGGTATAATTTGAAGCCCTACTGCCAAAAATCTCTTCCCCAGTTGGCCAGCCTGAAACTCTCATTATTAGAGTCATTTTTATAGATGAAAGCCTTAAAAGTAACTGCCAAATGAAAATGTTCCCTGTGCATGGTAAGAAAAACTAGCTTGCAACGCCCTAGCGTAAATTAGAAAGGGAGGGCAAAGCTCTTGAGGGACTGGGACACAGGCTAGATCAATTATGAAGCAGAGAAGGGAAGGGATAGGTTCATAACACTGGGCACTCTTTAGTACCCGATGTCTTTTCACACTCCTCCCAAGCCTCATCCCCTTTCTCAGTCCTAGCTCAGGAAACCTGGAAGGCATTCTTGATACCATCCTCTCACCACTCGAGTCCAACTAATCATTAATTCATGGCTCATCTGGGCTACTTTCCTGCATAAGCCTCTTAACTCATCTCCCTGCTCTCATTTTTGCCCTTTTCCCATCCATTCTCCACCCTGCAGCCAGAGTGATCACTCAAAAATGAGAATGTGATCATGTTACTTCTTAGATGAAAACTTTTCAGTGGCGTCTTGTTGCCCATTGGGTAGAGTCTGGCCTACTTAGCACAGCATTCAAGACCCTCCACACAGGTCCCAGCTTTTGCATCTCCAGCTATATGTCACATCTCCACCCCAACCCAACACTTCCCACACATCCTACACTCTAGCCACAACAAACTGCTCCGTGATTATTTGTCGAGCTCATCACGTTTCTGATCTTTTGCTTAAGAGGCTTGCTCTCCCTGGAAACTCCTTCTATTTCTTTCCCCTTCCCCTAGTTTACTCGTACTAGTCTTTCAAGGGTCAGCTCGTGGGTCACCTACTCCAGGTCTTTCCCTCACCCTTCCCTCTTCCCAAGTCCAGATTAGTTACCTTTCCGCCAGGGACCCACAGTACTTCTGCATCTCTCAGGAAATGCATGGAATGCATTTTCTTGTCATTCTTTGTTGACTTATCTACATCTCCCAGTAGACTGTGAGTTTCATGAGGTCAAAGACTGTCGTTATTCATCATTATATGTCTAGTCCCTAACACAGTATCTGTCAATCGGGCCAATACTTAGTAAATATGTGTTGAATGAACGAACAATACCCAAATGGTATGGGTAAGCTGCAGTTCTTGGTGGGGGAGACATGGCAAAAGGGGAAACTGAAACTCAAGGGGAAAAGGATAAATAAAAAGTTAGGAACATTCTGAAAAAAGAGCTCAAATGAGGAAAAACAAGGGCTATCAGAGATTAGTTAAGACATGTTATGATGCTACCTTAAAACAGTTGAGTTCTTGAGGAAAAAAAACTGCCTATTAACAATCCTCAATATGTGTGGGAAATTAGTATATTTTAAAGATGGCATGTCAAGTCAATGGGGGAAAAGATGAATTATTCAAAAATTATATTTGCATAATGGGTTAGCTGAATCCTCTAACTTACTCTTTACATCAAAATTAATTATAGGTGATGAATCAAAGATTTTAATGTGAAAAATGAAAGCTGGAAAGTACTAAAAGAAAATACAAGAGAATTTAAATACATATAATCCTGGAAAGGGGAAGGCCTTTCTAAGCAGGCCATCGGTTCAGAAATCAGTAAAAAGAAATTGATAAATGTGATCATGTAAAAAATTTAAATTTCTGTACAGCAAATATACATAAACAAAGTCAAAAGACAAACCGCAACAAGATATTTGCAGCACTTGTGACAGACAAAGGACTAATTTCCTTAATTTCCAAAGAGCTCAAACAAATCGAGAAAAACACTAACAAACCCAAAGACAAACAAGCAAATGATAAAATAAGAAGTTCATAGAAAAAGAAATACGAATGGCAAATACACATATAGAAAGATGCTCATCCTTGCTCCTAAACAAAAGGATGCAAATCAAAACAGCAAGATGCCCTTTCTTCACCTACCATACTGGCAAATATTGAGAAAGATGGATAATATATCCAGCATTGATGAGGGCACAGGGGAACAGACAATTTAGCGACTGTAATTTTTAATGTACATATCCTCTGACCTAGCAATTTCACTTAAATAGCATCGTGATTAAGAGCACAAGCTCTGGAGTCAGACTGCCTGCATGCAAGTTCTGTCTTGACAACTTAGCTTTATGACCTTGGGAAAGTTCCTCCACCTCTTTAAGTCTCAGTGTCCTTATCTGCAAAATTGGGATGATAATAAAACTGTGTTAGTCTGTTTAGGCTGCTATAGAAAAACATCATAAACTAGGTAGCTGATAAACAACAGAAATTTATTTCTCACAGTTCTGGAGGCTGGGGAGTCCAAGATCAAGGTGCCATCATGGTCAGGTTCTGGTGAAGGCCTTCTTCCAGGTTGCAG
The DNA here is from genome assembly GCF_048564905.1 of Vicugna pacos. Taxonomy (NCBI): domain Eukaryota; kingdom Metazoa; phylum Chordata; class Mammalia; order Artiodactyla; family Camelidae; genus Vicugna; species Vicugna pacos. The sequence continues at coordinate 1,079,636 of NW_027328757.1, read as the reverse complement.
ACAGCCAACTTCTTGCTATGTCCTCACATGGTGGGAGAAGCCAGAGGGGTCTCTTGGGCCTCTTTTAGAAGGGCATTAATCCTGTTCATGAAGAGGGGTCTGCCCTAATGGTCTAACTGCCTCCCAAAGGCCCCATCTCTTAATACCATCACATTAGATATTAGGGTATATGGGCATTAGGTTTTCGACATATGAATTTGATAGAGGAACAAAAATGTTCACTCTATAGCCAGTACTTACCTCATAGAGTTGTTATAAGCGCAAAATGAGATAAGACATGTAAATTGCTTAGCACAATACCTATAGCACATAGTAAGCACACAATCAATGTGAGCTGTCATTATTATTATTGTGCCCAAACAGGCCTTTATTAGTATATTCACTGCAGTATTATTTATAATAGCAAACAAAAACAAAACACCCTAGAAACAACCAACATATCCATCAATACGAAATTGATTTAAAAATTAGGACATAGGGTGTAGTGCTATGCAGCTATTAGAAAGAATGAGAAGAGATATACCTGTATGGATCAATATGGATAAGTCTCTAAGTTATGAGCTGTATAAAATGTATGATTCCATTTGTGCAAATAAAAATGAAATATGCCTTTGTACACACACACACACACACATATGTGTGTATGTATGTGGGTTTTTTTCCTGAAAGGTTATTCAGGATAATAAAAATAGTGTTTATCTTTGGAGAAAGAGTCAGGTAGGGAGAGATGGAAAGATGGAAAAGAGGGTCTTGCTTTTCACGTCATACTTTTAAGCACTGTTTGATTTTTTCATCATGTACATATACAATATTTTTATTTATTTATTAAAAAATTTTAAATTGAAGTATAGTTGGTTACAATATTGTGTCAATTTCAGGTGTACAGCATAATGCGTCAGTCATACATATATTCCTTTTCAGAATACTACTCAGCCATAAAAAAGTAATAAAATAATGCTATTTGCAGCAACATGGATGGACCTGGAGATCGTCTTTCTAAGTGAAGTAAGCCAGAAAGAGAAAATAAAAATACTGTATGATATCACTTATATGTGAAATCTTAAAAAAAAAGACACAAATGAATTTTTTTCAAGTTAAAGAAATGATCGGACAAACTCTTATCCAGTCACTGTTCACAAACCTTCAACAACTTCTGACCTCACTCTAAGTAAAAACCTAAATCATTCCAATGGCCTGCAAGGTCCTTATGATCTGACCTCTTGCTCTGCCATTGACTCTCCAACCTCATCTCTGGCCATTCTCTTCCTCGCTCACTCCGCTTCAGGCACAAGGGCTTCCTCACTGTTCCACAGACATACCAGCCAGAGTCCAACCTCAGGACTTGCTCTGGCTGGCTTCCCTCTGCGTTTGAAGATATTCATGTGGCTCACTCCCTCACTGCCTTTAAGTCTTTTTTTTTTAATTGAAGCATAGTCAGTTATAATGTGTCAGTTTCTGGTGTACAGCATAATGTTTTGGTCATACATGTGCATACATATATTCCTTTTCACATTCTTTTTCATGATAGGTTACAACAAGATATTGAGATGCCACATATTCCATGAGGGCTCCTCTGCCCCTCCCCACTTAAAATGGCAACTCTTGACATTTCTATCCTCATGTCCTGCTTTATTTTTTAACACAGCATTTATAACAATCTAATATACTATATATTTTCCTTACTACTTTATGGCCTACCGCTCTCCACTACCATGCACCACTCATTAGGGCAGGGATTTCAGTCTGTTTTGTTCATACTCAGTGTTCTAGCTCTAGTGTCTAGTGTCTCCCAAATAGTAGGTACTTTAAAAATATTTGTTGAAGGAATGAATAAAAGATTGTCATACAAAAAGGAACCTAGGAACTCAGCCCTTCTTTTTCCTTATCCCATTTGGGGATTCACTCTTAATCCTCTCCCTCTTGAATTTCCAACTTCTCCTTCAACCTTGTGCCTGGCACAAAGCTCCAAAGACTATTTGCTGAAGAATGGATTTATATATTCATTCTGAGGTTTGAGTGATTGATAACTAAAGAGTGAAAGCCCAGGAGTATTTGAATTTTAGTAGGGATCAAAACCTACTGGCAAAGGAATTAGCCAGCTTCTTGGCACCCTTGAGATCTCCCCACAGTAAACCGGTACATTTGTCACAAACTTTGGGGACCCACCACCTTCACTTTCCCCTCCCCTTATTTAATGACCCCTATGGGCCTAGCAGTAGCTTTAAGATTACTATTTGACTTTTACAGTTTCCAGGGCCTAAAGAGAGTGCATAACAGAAAAAAACAAGCTCACAGTGCAGATTATGAATATTTTTAAAGAAATACACAGATATAAATAGGTATATACACATGTAAATATGTGCATACATCACTTGTCAAAAATAAATCAGGGCAATTTCTAAGCAACTCCTTACAAACAATAGCAATATTTTATATGTTTTTTACATACCTATCAATAATTATTTTTATTGAAGTATAGTTGATTTACAATGTTGTGTTAATTTCTGGTGTGCAGCATAATAATTCACTTATACACATACATATTCCTTTTCATACTCTTTTTCATTATAGGCTATTAAAAGGTATTATAGTTCTCTGTGCTATACAGTAAAACCTTGTTGTTAATCTATTTTATATATAGTAGTTAGTGTCTACAAATCCTGAACTCCCAATTTATTCCTTCCCACCTCCCCCAACATTCTTAAAACAATAAAATCTCTGGAAAAAATCTCAGTTTTGCCAAGTCTTGTATCTTTTATGGGCCAATAAAAAGGGAATCCCCGATCCAGGCATTTCTAGGTCACTCAAGTTGGTCTCTTCTCCAAAGAGGCAGGAAACAAGGTAAACTCTGCTAATAGAATTATATCTAGATATGCGTGAGAAGGGCTGGGGTCATAATCAACCCATTCCATTTTATTTAGGGGACAGATAACTATTATGTGTGTGTGTGTCGTGTGTGTGTATGTGTTTTGGTGAGGGTGTGTGGTAAGGCATCATTTATTTTGAGTTGCGGGGTGGAGAGTCTTAGAATCCTCTCAACTCCCATCCAATGTCCATACCAGACACTTTTCTTCCTCCAGTACTGACTCCAATGCCCCTCCTTGGCCAGGACAGAAATCCCTTGTGGAGACAGGTCATTTCTGGAAGGTGAGAACAGTGGCTGCAGACGTTAGAGTCTGATGGGAAGTTGTACCCTCTGGGATATCAAGCAAGATCTCATGGATGTATCCCCTCAAACAAATGAGTAGCAATAAAGTCATAAACATGAAAGAACTCAGAGAGGAGAAAAATGGTGGAGTCATATCCATCAGCTTAAGAAAATCAAGTCATTGGTCTGAAAGAATGTTCTATTGTTCAGGCATCAGGTCATTTGAACCTTATAAAGAAGGGAACCTACTTTTAACTCAGTGGTTTCAAACTTTAATGTGCTTGTTAAAAGTTAGTTTCATAGGCCTCATTCCAAAAGATTCTTATTCGGTTAAATTGGGGTAGGGCCCATTAATCTGCATTTATGAAAAACTCACAGGTGATGCGAATACAATTGGTTCTTCAAGGACCACACTTTGAGAACTTCAGCTTTTAATGTTTTATCTCATCACTTCTCAAGTTTTAACATCCATATGAATCACCTGAGGATTTTATTAAAATGTGAATTCTGATTCATCAGGTCTGGGGTGGAACCTGAAGTTCTATATTTCTAACAGTCTTCCTGAGGGTGGCAGTGCTGCTGGCTAGTTATCACAGACCACACTGGCTAGTGAGGGTTTAGTATATGTTACCCTGTGATGATTAACTTTATGATGGGCTACAGAGTGCCTAGACATTTGGTCAGATGTTATTTTGGGTGTGTCTGTGGCAGGGTTTCTGGATAAGATTAATATTTCAGTCAGTAGACTGAGTAAAGCAGATTGCCCTCCTCAATGTGGGTGGACCTCATCCAATCAATTTAAAGCCTGAATGGAACAAAAAGGTTGAGTAAGAGGAATTCCTTCTGCCTGACTAATGAGCTAGAACATCCATCTTTTCCCATCTTTGGACTCAAACTGAAATATTGACTTTCTTGGGTCTCAAGTGTGCGTTGTGTTAGATCAGAACTTATACTATCAGCTTTCTTGGTTCTCAGGTCTTTGGACTCAGACCAGAACTACACCACTAGCTTTCCTGGGTCTCTGGATTGTTGAATGTAGATCTCAGGACTTCTCAGTCTTGATCACAGTATGATCCAATTCTTTATACTAAATTTTTATCTCTACGTATATCTGTATATATGTCTGTATCGTTATCTACATCTCCTATCAGTTCTGTTTATCTGGAGAAGCCTAACTAATATACCCCCAGCTCAGATTTGAAAATGCAGTCCCCCACTGACTGGGTACTGGACTTTCATGGCAGGAGATATCAGTTTATATTAGGATTCTGGAGACCTAGAGTCAAATTCTTTGGAATTAGAAGCAGGGACCAAAATCTGCTATGGGCTCCAGGTTTCCCTGGATCCTATAAACAAAAACAACTTTTATTGACTGAACTCTCAGTGTGCCAGGAACTATGGCAAATGTTTACATGAATTATCTTATTTAAAATTCCCAACAGGTACTATGATTATTCCCATTTTATGAATGAAAAAATGGAGACTCAAAGAACTTTAGTAAGTTATGTAAGAGAGACACAACCTTACTTCCTTCTTTCATTTCCAAAAGAAATTTCGGTAAGTGTTGCAAGGGGGGTTTTAAACCCAGGCAGTCTCACAGCAAGCCCAAGCTTCTATCCATAATATGACACTGTCCTCTCTGCTGGCCACTTATGTCGTTACCTGATTCATGTGAGGGGCTGAAGTGAGATTTCAGAGACACAGCTGTCTGCTAGTTTCCCTCTTCAATGATTGTGGGTTGTTTACATATTAAATATGGTGACAGCTCTCAGCTCTTCATGGCTCACTTTTGAGCCAGGGCTGTATGCTGGGTTTCCTTGGTACCAGTAGGTTACAGCTAGTACCTTCTTCAAGCTCATATCAGCTCCGGGTTGGCTTTTTTCAGTAGGCCAATAGCATTTATAGATCTTGTGTGCACACCTCAATATTGCAATTAGCAGTAGATATCAGCTTCCAGAAGATAGGATTTACTATTTTGGATGATGGGCAAGGGGCCTGTAAATTTCAGTCCCAGGCAATGCTTCCTAACTGTGTAGGTGGCAGCAAGCAGAGTGATGGACCAGATGAAACGAACAGTTTTGGGAGTAGCCCAAGTCCAGATCCAATAAGAGCTTCCTTTGAAGGTCCCATTGCTGAAACAACTCATAATTCTCAGAGGAAAGGAGTATGGTTGTTTTAAAAGCCAAAAACAAACCCTCTCTCAGCAGATCAGACCTTCTGCCACAGAGATAAAGCTCAAAACTAAAAACTAGTCAAGGACCTATCATGAGCCTGGCCATAAGCCAATCCATGGGTGAGTCAGATGGCACACAGGATAGAGGACAGAGTCAAACCAGTTGAGTGAACTGGGTCTTTAACTGTCAGAATGAAAAATATTTCTCAGTTCCACTGATAGAATTAAGATCACAAGGTACTATAGCTCATTGTGGTGGTTGTTGAAACATCTGTTTGGGGATCACGTGTGTGTGTGTGTGTGTGTGTGTGTGTGTGTGTGTCCTTACCTCTTTTCCTCATGCAATCATTGCTACACAAACCCAAAAGTCTTTTGGGCTGGAAGGCAGACTGGCTTGGCCTAGCATTCAGCCTTTGTGCAAAGTAAGGTTTTAGTGAAGCAAAGGAACTGGGGCCTGGTGGCCTATAAGCTCTGAATAGATTTTTGTGGCTTTGGCCAAAGATGCCTTTGCTCACAAGCCCTCCATTTCTATGACTTTGCATTTGATTTCTAATTCTAACCTTATCTCTGCTGAACTGAGGGATTTGTCCACAAATGGCCAGCTTAGGGAAACACTGGGTTGTCAGGAGCTAGGTGTGGGGGCGGCAGCACCCATCTCGGTTCAGGATTCTAGGGAAAGCCCATAGAGGTGGAGGAGATGCAGATGGAGAGTGGGAGACAGGAGGGGGAAGGCAGGCCTCTGAGGCTGTTGTGTCCTTCTTGTTTGAGACCACCCTTCCCCTTTGATTTCTGTAACAGGAATGGCCACGCTCGTAATTTTAACATCTCAGACTGTGTAAGGGGATGCTGCCAGCGCACCTGAGTCACAGCCATCCAGAAAAGAGAGGCCAGCAGGACTACTGAGTTCAGATCTTGAGCTCAACACAGCATCGTGTTCTGGCTGATGCTCAGGAGCTTGTTTGTTCCAGGGAGCAGGATTGGGGTCTCCTCATAACTACTGATCCATCTATCTTGCCTCCCATAGCCCTCCAGCACTAACCGAATCTGCAGGTGAGAAGACAGAGCCAAGGCAGAGGTGCCTTAAAATCAGAAAGTTGTGTGGCTTTCTTTGAGAGGTCTGGGGACTTTCGAGGTGGCAATGAAAAAATTTTGGAGCCATATCTGCACATCACCTCAGCTTGCAAATTTGCATTTAATTAACTTTATTTTGATTTCATTTTATTATGGCAAAAAAAAAACCTTGAGTGGCTTCTTTAAGTAATCAAGGCCAGGTCTCACCTCTGTGCAAGAGAAAGGGTGTTTCAGGATCTTTTGCCTGATGCCTCTGTAGTGTCCGCCTGCACCTTTAAGCAGAGCTCCAGGTGTGTGTGTGTTGGGGGAGAGGAGGGGCCTGCTGGGAGGAAAGAGAAGGCGACCCTATCTCTCCCTAGAGACTTTGGTTAGGGAAATCTGACCAAGTAGCTAGGTCTAGCCACAGTCTCCTGGCAGGAAAGGACACCGCAGGCGTTGGGGGCAGCTCACTGCGATGGATGAGGAGTCGGCCATTCTGGAGGGCTTCTTTCCTCTGTTCCCGAATCTGCTTCTGGCTTCTGCATGTGCATCTGCTGTTTTTATTTGCCTTGGGGTGCCAGGCACAACCTCAGTCCCTTCTTTCATCTGCTCACCTCCAGTATTCAGCAACTCTGGGTAGACTTTACTGATTTTGGGGGGAAGGTCCCAGCATGGAGGCTTCTGCCAGATCCCTTGCATTCTTCTCCCTCTCCTCTCTGCTCTTTTTACACGTCTCCCTGCTAGATTGTGTTCCTACCTCTCATGCAATTTCTTCTCCCTCTATTAGACCATCTAATGAGATGGGAAGCCCCATAAAAAGACCGGCAGGACCCCCAGGTAGGGCCGCTGCTCTCCTCCCAGCACCTTCCGGTTCCCTGGCCCAGAGGCTTTATCTCACTTTTTGCCTTTAAAGTGGCTAACTTACACCTAAAATTCTATTGGTTCCCTGAGCTCACTTCTGATTGGTTATTTCCTTCACTCCTGATTGGTTATTACTCTCACTTCTGATTGGTTATTGCTCTCACTTCTGATTGGTCCACTTCCCTAACTTCTGATTGGTCCATTTGTAGTACTTCATTTGCATGGGGCTCACTCCTGATTGGTTTATTTTTACAAAGCTTGTTCCTGGTTGGTCAACTTCTGTTGTACTTTATTTGCATATGATGTTGCAAAGTGTAAAACTAGCAGCCTATAAAAGGCCTGTGTAACCCTACAGAGGGGGTCCAGAGCTTGAAGTGTTAACTGCCACGGGTGCGGTGGCATAGTAAAACTGAGTTCTCCAGCTTTCCGAGTGCTGCTTGGTCTCTCCCGAATCCAGGTTGCTGTCATAACCGAGCTGTAACACCGAGCTCCGCAACACTAACAGATCAATCATCAAGGCCTTAACAGAACTAAGAATGTTTCTTTCCTGTGCTGGTACCCACCCTCTTTAAAGGGAGGTTGTGATTATAAATAACTTATTTTTTTTGTGGTGTCATTTATTCTCATACTTTACCACAAGACAGAGAAAATCTGAAGTCATAGCTCACTAGTAATCCAACAGTGTCACTCAGCTCTAGGCACAAGTCCTCTGTATACCAGCCTAGTTCTGTTCTTCAGAGCTCTCGCTTTTTTTCTTTTTGTAGCAGTTTTACCAACTGTACATATTATGATTTGAAATATTTTCTGGGTGGTGGATAAGCTTGTTGCTATCCCCTGGACTCCATGCTTCTCTAGGCTCCCAGGAGAAAACGCCATCTCCCCCAAAGCTAGGAGCTCTTAACGATGCAGCCAAAGACCTTTTGAGGACCCATTAGAGTTGTCCAGCTTGTTCAGGAGGCATGTTTTGCACTTTACAGGACCCACTTCAATACTGACTGAGAGGGAAGAAGTTGGGGAGGAATGAGTGGAAAAGGCTGAAAAAAGAACTTCATCCCAGAGGATCTTTTTCAAGGCAGGCAACCCAGTTCTGAGCTTGTTTAGGAAAGACCTGTTCCTCCCCTTGCACAAAGAATGCCTGCCTCTGAATTCTGTATGCAGGGAACACAGCAGAGCTGGGGGAGGCCCACAGCAATAGTGAATGCAGATGTGGTCACGAAATCTAGGAGACTTGATCAGAGCCCGCTTGAGGCTTTGAAGAGGGTATGTTTAGAAAAACACAAATAAATGTGCTTTTCTGCAACATGATACAAATGTATGAAATTCATTATCCTCAAGCGTTAGTGTAAGCTCAAAGTAGGTATAAATACCTTTTAAAAAAGGTTAGGTGCATTCATAAATTCATGCAAAGCTGGTTACTAAGGGCAACTAGCATGTTTTCATAGGAAGCCGGAAACAGGAGAGACTTTAGAGATCAGCTAATCTCTAGCCCTCCTGGCCCCTCCCCCCACCTCTGCAGTGAGGGAGCATCAGAAAGGGGCCTCCTGGAGCCAAAGAGGGGACTAGATGGGAAATGGGTGATTCCTAGTGGTCTCCTAGGTAACCCCTACCCCACCCCCAATCTTTTTCTTCAAAGTTAAGTCTTTAGAGAGGAGAGAGGGAACAAACAGGCTTAAAAGCCTCTAATTAGCTAGGGGAGCCACATAGACTCCCTCTTTCTCCCCCTTTTCTCTTTGTGTTTTGGGTTTGGGGGATGGGCTGAGAGAGAATATGCAAAGATGGAGAAGAAAAAGATCCTATCTTATCCTTGGAGTGATCAGGGATCGCAATCTAATAAGGGACCTAAATAAGTGAGACAATATTAACGAGATTATGTACAGCACAACAGGGTGTACCCTGCGGCCATAGAGAAGGGTACAAAGGAAGTGGGGAGCAGCGCACGTTGGCTTCCAGATGTGAGAGAACCTGAAACAACTGGCAGTATTTGGCTTAAACACAAATAAGGGAACAGTTAGCCCTACCGTCATGCAGTCAAGCCTAGAATCTGTTTGAGAGCTCCCAGGTCTTCAGAAACAATGTGAATGGTGCCCTCTGGGGTTGTGCATCTCAGCAGCCCTCCTCTAAAATCAGCTACTGTGACTCCCCCATTTTCAGATGAGGAAATGCAGGCCCCAGGGACACGAATGGGGCACACAGCGATTTCACATCAGAGTGGGTCTCCACTTTGCTTCTTCCACACTGCCTTGCCATGGAGGGGGGCTATCAAAGACAGAACAGCCCTCTCCCCACAAACACCTAGAGAACCTCCATCAGGGTCACACTCAGCCAATACACATTAGAATTAAATAAGTTTAATTAATTAGAATTAGAAGCACGTTTTTCTCTGAATGAGAAAAACGGATCCCTTCCCCCAGGCTGATGCAGACCTGCACAGGGTGCTCAGGTTGACAAGGGGACCTTGAGTTAAGCCTCAGCTCTCAACTGCTTCCTTAGCTGGGTGTCCTCATCAGACACCCTGCCCTTACCTACCTATTAGGGACAAGAGTCCTGGGCTGTGAAGCTACTCTAGGAAGCATCTGTTGTTGTCAAGCCACTGCCGCTGCCTGAGCCAATGCACCCCCTCATCAGCCCCCAGCCCCCAGGTGATGGCTTGTCAGTGGTGGAAAACATAGTCCCTGTCAATTTTCTCTCAGATTTTGAAGTCTGTAAAGTGCTGTGGAGTCCCTCATGCTATAAGACAGTTCATAAACATATGATGCTATTATCTCACTATTAAATAAACAGTACAACAGTTAAGTTTGATTCGAAAAAATGAATCAGCTTCCTTCACGCGGCTGGAAGTTCTCAAACGAGGTGCCCAAGTTCATTTTTAGTGCCTGTTGAATTAACAGCTCACTCAGCTGCCTCTCTCCTAGCAGCACCTGCCAGATTCACAATTCCAGTCACCTCCTCTTAATTCAGGTGGTGCTTCGGCTGCCCTGCCGAGAGCAGTCAGCCTCCTCAGACTCCACACCTCTGAGGGCTGTAGGACCAGAACTAGATCTCATCCTCTCCCCTCTAGCAGATGCGACTTGTCTCCTTCCTAAACCATCTGTCAGACTTATGACCAATTAAGCACAACAACAGAAACTCTTGTATTTGAGCTTGTTCACACTCCTCCTTCTATTGTTCCTCAATTTCCTATAGCCCAGAAGATAAGGCTGAGCAAGAAGCCTGGGAGAAAATTTCCTCTGTAGCCCCACCACTCACTAGTGCTTGGAATTCTCCCAGGAGTCGAGTTTCTTCCTAAGGTGACTCCAAGAATCCCTAGGCAATTACAAATAGCTCTGTTAAGGAGAACACAAAGTACTAGCAAACTGCACTGCGAATGTGTTTGTCATATCTCTTTCCCGTGAGACAGAAGGACGTATGAATCAAGAGACATGTGACTATCCCACACTTTAATGGAATGGATGTACTCCATCAAAGGTAGCTGTAAAACAATTTCTAGTTCTTCACTAGCTGTTTTGCTTCCTTCCTTCCTTCCACCCTCCTTCCCTCCCTCCCTTCCCTCCCTTCCCTCTTTCCGTTTGGGAGACTATAAAAATGGAATTACTATGGGGAGAAATTCCTTCAGTAGACCAGTCAGGTAACAGTTCAAAGGGACTTTAATGGGAGAAACAGAAGAGGCTGTGAACAGCAGAGGGGTTCCTGGTCTTATCAGAGACTGTCCCACTGGGATTCAGCAGCTATGTAAAGCCTGAAATCTGAGTGGAGTTTAAAACTGGTGGTGGAGCCCAGAAAGTGTTGCAGGTTTTAGTGGGAGGAGGGTTTTGCAGTTCTTTTGGAGTCTAATTACCCTTTAACCATCAACCTCCATCTATCTCCCAGGCAATGTCAGGAGCTTCTGTCTCCTAACTTGTACCTTCTGGAACTGTTTCTCACACATTTCCTCCACTTTTAAAAATTAATAGGCTATTTTTAAGAGCAGTTTTAGGTTTACAAAGAAAAATTGAGCAGAGAGCACATCTACCCCCTCTCCCTCCACACGCAGTTGCCTCTATTATTAACATCTTGAATTAGTGCGGTACATTAGTTACAACTGATGAACCAATAATGATACATTATTATTAATTAAAGCCCATAGCTTACATCAGGATTCACTCTTTGTATTGTACAGTGCTATGGGTTTTGACAAGTGTATAATGACATGTATCCACCATTATAGTATCAGACAGAATAGTTTCACTGTCCTAAAAATTCCCTGTGCTTCGCCTAGTCATGCCTCTTCCTCAGCTCCAGCGCCTGGCAACCACTAATCTTTCTACTCGCTATAGTTTTGCCTTTTCTAGAATGTGATATACTTGGAACTACGTAGTATGTTGCCATTTCAGACTGGCTTCTTTCACTTAGAGATATGCATTAAGTGATATCTTTGTCTTTTCATGACTCTGGTACTCATTTTTTTCATAGCTGAATATTTCATTGTCTGGGTGTACCATATTTTATCTTTTTAACTATTGAAAGATATCTTGATTGCTTCTAAGTTTTGGTCATTATAAAGAAAGCTGAAATTAACAGTGTGTGCAGGTTTTTCTGTAGACATAAGTTTTCAACTTATTTGAAAAATACTAAGGAATGTGGTTGCTGGATTACTTGGTAAGACTGTGTTTAGCTTTGTGAGAAACCGCCAAATTGTCTTCCAAACTGGCTGTACCATTTTACCTTCCCACCAGCAATAAATGAGAGTTCCTGTTGCTCCACATGCTCCTTGCCAGCATTTGGTGGTGTTAATGTTTTGGATTTTAGCTATTCTAATAGGTGTGCAGTAAGTGGCATCTCTTTGTTGCTTTAATTTGCAATTCCCTAATGACATGATGTTGAGCATCTTTTCATATGTTAATTTTCCATCTGTATATCTCCTTTGGTGAGGCGTCTTTTCAGATCTTTCACCCATTTTTAAATGAGGTTGTATTTCTTAATAAGTTTTAAAAGTTCTTCTATATTTGGATATCAGTCCTTTATCTATTATGTGTTTTGGAAATATTTTCTTCCAGTCTGTGGCTTGTTTTTTCATTCTCTTAAGAGTATCTAATTTAACAGGGAAGACATTTTTAATTTTAATGAAGTCCAACTTAATTATTTTCTTCTTTCACAGACCATACTTTTGGTATTGTATCTAACAAGTCATCGCCAAATGCAAGGTCACTTAGATTTTCTCTTATGTTATCTACTAGAAATTTTATAGTTTTGTACTTTACATTTAGGTCTCATATCCATTTTGAGTTAATTTTTGTGAAAAGTACAAGGTCAGTGTCTATGTTCCCTTTGTTCTTTCTTTTGCTTGTGAATGTTCAGTTATTCCAGCACTATTTGTTGAAAGGATTATACTTTCTTCCTTGAATTGCTTTTATCTTTCTGTCAAAGATCAGTTAGTTACATTTGTGTGGGTCTATTTCTTTTTCTTCTTCCAGTTTTATTGAGATATAATTGGCATACAGTACTGTATTAGTTTAAGGTGTACAGCATAATATTTTGAGTTCTTATATACATCATGAAATGAGGATCACAATAAGTTTAGTGAATATCCATCATCTCATTTAGATACAAAATTAAAGAAATAGAAAAAAATTTTCTTATGATGAGAATTCTTAGGATTTACTCTCTGAGCAACTTTCATATATAACATACAGCAGCGTTAATTATATTTATTATATTTATCATGTTGTACATTACATCCCTAGGGTCTTATGCCCCATTTATCTTATAGATGGAAGTGTGTACCTTTTGACTGCCTTCATTCAGTTTCCCCTCCCCTCAGCCCCACCTCTGGTAGCTACAAATCTGAACCTTTTTTCTGAGTTTGCTTGTGTGTTTGTTTGTTTTTTGAAGTATAATTGACCTCTAACACTATGTTAGTTCCTGTTATACAACATAGTGTTTCGATATTTCTATACATTTCAAAATGATCACAACAAATCTAGTTACCATCTGTCACCAAAGATATTACATAATTATTGACTATATTCCCCACATTGTACATTTCATAGCAGTGACTTATTTATTTTGCAACTGCAAGGTTGTACCTCCTAATCTTTCTCACCTATTTCTCTCCTCTCCCCAACCTGTGTGGGTCTATTTCTGGGTGCTCTAGTATGTTATATTGATCTATTTGTCTATTCTTTTCCCAATACCACACTGTTGATTTTGTAGGTCTTGAAGTTGGAAAGTATCTGTTTTTTGACTTTCTTCTTTATCTTTTTCTTCAATATTGTGTTGTTTATTCTAGGTCTTATGCTTTTCCTTATAAACTTTAAAATAATTGTCAATATTTACAAAGTAACTGTCTGGGATTTTGATTGGTATTGAGTTGAGTCTCTAGATTAAATTGGGAAGATCTTTGCATCTGTGTGTATTGGTCTGCAGTTTTCTTTTCTTGTAATATCTTTGTTTGGATTTAATATTAGGGTAATGCTGGCCTCATAGGACAAGTAAAGGAGGTTTCCTCTGTTCCTATTTTCTGAAATACGCTGTAGAGAATTGATATCATTTCATCCTTAAGTGTTTGGTAGAATTCACCAGTGAAACCACCTGGACCTGTTGCTTTCTCCTTTGGAAGGTTATTTATTATTGATTCAATTTACTTAGTTGATATAAGCCATTTAAGACTATCTATTTCTCCTTGTCTGAGTTTTGGTAGCTTTCAAAGAAATGGTCCATTTCATCTGAGTTATCAAATTGGTGGGCACAGTTGTTGATAATATTCCTTTGTTTTCTTTTTAATGTCCAGGGGATGCCCCCTACTTTTAACTCATTCATTCATTTAAAACTTATGTGTTGAACACTTACTATTAAAAACATGAGTTACCTCTCCTCCCAACTACAACAAAACCACAACTGAATGCTAAACAACCATAGAAAAAAAAAGACTGAACCCTAGTGAAAAAAAGATCTTCTGCAACTGGAAACATAAAGAGGGAACCACAGCAGGACAGTAGGAGGGGTGAGCTCGCGATATAATTGGGCTCCATACTCCCAAGGTGGGCAACCCACAAGCTGAAGAATAGTTAAGTCGCAGAGGCCCTCCCACAGGAGTGAGAGCTCTAAGCCCCACGTCAGGCTCCCCAACCCAGGTCCCGGCATTGAGAAGAGAAGGAGACCCCAGGACATCTGGTTTTGAAGGCCAACAGGGCCTAGCTCCAGGCTCCCCACAGGACTGGGGGAAACGGAGACTTCACCCTCTTGGGAAGCATACACAGAATCTCAAGTGTGCCAGGTCCAAGGGCAGAGGCAGTGATTTCATAGAATCCTGGGCCAGGCCTACTTGCTGGTTTTAGAGGCTCTCCTGAGGATGTGGGGGACGGCTGCAGCTCACTCAGGGACATAAAAGCTGGTGGCAGACATTCCGGGAGTGTTAATCTACATGAGCTTCCCTGGAGGCTGACATCTTGACTGGATCATTAGCACCAAGACCTACCCCTACCCAGCAGCATTTAGGGAAGCCTCAGGCCAAACAACATACTGGGTGGGAACACAGCCCCACCCATCAGCATATTTTCTGAGCTGCAAATGCCTCTAGGCAGGGCCCTAACCACCAGAGGTCCATGACCAAGTTTCACCCAGCAGTAGGCAGGCACCAGCTGCTCCTGCCAGGAACCCTGTATAAGCCTCCAGCTTCATCCACCAGGGGCAGATATTAGAATTAAGAAAACAACAATCCCAAAGCCTGTGGAAGGAATCCACAAACACAAGCCAGACTCTACACTGGGACTGGCTGGACCTGACCCTTGGGTGACAAGAGAGGAGTGTACTGCTGGGATGCATAGGACATCTCCCACAGAGGGCCACCTCTTCAAGGTCGAGAAACATAACTAACCTACCTAAAAATACAAGTAGAAAGATAGACAATATGAAGTGGCAGAGGAATATCTCCCAGGCTAAGGCACAAGATAAAATCCCAGAAGAAGAAATAAGTGATGAGGAGACAGGCAATTTATCTGAGAAAGAGTTTAAAGTAATGATGGCAAAGATGTTCAGAGAACTCAAGAGGAGTGTAGATGCACAGAGCAAAGCTTTTAGCAAAGAGTTGGAAAATAGAAAGAATACCCAAACAGAGTTGAAGAATAAAATCACTGAAATGAGTAACACACTAGAAGGAACCAAGAATAGACTAAATGAGGCAGAAGAATGGATCATTGAGCTAGAAGACAGATTAGTGGAAATCCCTACTTCAGAACAGAAAAAAAGAAAAAAGGATGAAAGGAAATGAGGATAATTTAAGACAACTCTGGGACAACATGAATTGCACTAATATTCACATTATAGAGGTCCCAGAAAGAGAAGAGAGAGAGAGAAAGGGCCTGAGAAAATTTTTGGAGAGATAATCGCCAAAAATTTCCCCAACTTGGGAAAGGAAACAGTCACCCAAGTCCAGGAACTGCAGAGAGTTCCACACAGGATCAACCCAAAGAGGAACACACTGAGGCACATGGCCATCAAATTGACAACAATTAAGGATAAGGAGAAAATATTACAATTAGCAAGAGAAAAGCAACAAATAACATACAAGGGAACTCCCATAAGGTTATCAGCTGATTTTTCAGCAGAAACTCTACAGGCCAGAAGAGAGTGGCACGACATATTTAAAGTGATGAAAGGGGAAAACTTACAACCAAGAATACTCTATCCAGCAAGGCTCTTGTTCAGATTTGAGGGAGAAATCAAAAGCTTCACAGATAAACAAAAGCTAAAAAAATTCAGCACCACCAAACCAGCTTTACAGCAAATGTTAAAGGACCTTCTCTAGTTATCAAACCATAAGAAAAGAGAACAAAAAGAAGAGAGAGGGGGAAAAAGACCTACAAAAGATTGCTCTAGCCATTTGGTGTCTTTTTGGAATTGTTTATTCTAGTTCTGTGAGGAGTGTCGTGAGTATTTTGATGGGGGTTGCATTGGATCTGTGGATTGCTTTGGGTAGTGTGGCCATTTTGACAGTGTTGATTCTTCAAATCCAAGAGCATAAGAAATCTTTCCATTTCTTTGTGTTATTTCAGTTTTCAGAGTATAGGTAACCTCCTTGGTTAAGTTTATTTCTAAGTATTTGGTTTTTTTTAATACAGTGGAAATGTTTATGCCAGTTATAGAATTCTCATTTTTGAAGTGAAAAAAAAAAGTGAATGAAGGGCTGCAATTGGCAAAATATCCTTTTTTATGTGTGAGTTGTATTCCATTACATATATATATGCTGCATCTTCTTTATTCAACTATTGATGTGCACTTAGGTTGCTGCCATATCTGGACAATTGTAAATAATGTTGCTGTTAATAACAGGGTGTATGTGTCTTTCTGAATTAATTCTTATTTTGTGGTTGGCTTTATTCCTTTGATAACTATGTGAGTTTAAAAAGCTAAAGCTCTAAACGTTCTTGGAAACAAAGAACAGTACATATATGTAAAATTTAAAATATATGTGCATGTTCATGTATAACTGAAAAATTGCTCTACACTGCAATTTGACACAACATTGTAAAATGAGTATAACTCAGTAAAAAATGTTTAAAAAATGCAGGAAGAATAAAATGAAAACCTACATTAAAAAAATAAAAAATAAAAAACTGTGCAGTAATAATAAAAAAAAGAAAAGAAATGAGCTATCAAGCCACAAAAGATGTGGAAGAAACTTAAAAGACATATTGCTAAATGAAAGAAGCCAGTCTGAAAAGGTTACAAACTGTATGATTCCAACCAAATGACATTCTGGAAAAGGCAAAGCTACAGAAACAAACAAAAAAAGATCGTGATTTCCAGGGGTTTGGGGAGAGGGAGAAAGGGAGGGAAGGAGGGAAGAATGAATAGATGGAACACAAGGGATTTTTAGGGCAATGAAATTATTCTGTATGATACTATAGTGGTAGCTACATGTCATTATGCATTTGTCAAAACCCATAGAATGTACAACATCAAGAGTGAACCCTAATGTAAAGTATGGACTTTGGTTGATAATAATGTGTCCATGTTGGTTCATCGATTGTACCAAATATGCGACACTGATGAGGGGTGTTGAGGGTAGGGGAGTATATATGTGTGGGTGGGGAGGGCTATGTGTGAACTCTATTTTCTGGTCAATTCTGCTGTGAACCTGAAACTGCTCTGAAAAATAAAGTCTATTTATTTAAAAAAACCATGAAATCAACATATATTTATGGAATGCCTATTATATGCCATGTACTGTGCTAAGGCTGGGGATAGCATGGCATGGTCCTCTCAGAACTTACGTTCTAGCGAGGAAGATAGAATTTGAGTAAATAAATAGACACATCAAACAATTGCAATTGTGATAAATGCTAAAGATGGAAATAAACAGTAGGGGAGAGAACTTCTGTAGCAAGGGTGGGCAGGGAGAGTCTCCTGAAGGAGGTGACATTTAGCTGAGGACTAAAAACTGAGAAGGATCCAGCCTTGAGAAAAGCCTAGGAAACAGCATTCCAGGCAAAAGGAAGCACACGTGTAAAGACCCTCAAAAGAAGGAAGAGCTCAGCACATGGGTGGAAATGAGATAAATTGAGTGTGTCTAGAGCACAGTGAGCAAGGGAGACAGTAGCCCCAGAAGAGGGCCGAGAGTTTGGCAGGGGTCTGATCCTGGAGGACCTTATAAGTCATGGGAAGGCGCTTGGATTTTATACTAAGTGAAATGAGAAGCTTTTGAAGGATTTTAAGCAGGAGAGTGACGTGACCTGATTTACATTTTTAAAAGATCACTCTGTGATCTTTCCTTACTGCTGTGAGGAAAATGGAATGAAAGGGTGTAAGAGTGAACAAGAGGGACCAGGCAGGGAAACCAGGTAGGAGCTATTGTAGTTGTCTAGGCGCAAGGAGTTGCATGCCCAGACTTGAGCAGGGAGGGCAGTGACAGTGGAAATGGGTAGAAGTAAAAATTCATGAATGGGCATCTATTTTGCCAGGCACTGGACTGGACATCACAAGCCACATTACTTGATCCATCTCACTGTCTCCATCCAGCTGTAGAAGGATGCCTTTCTTCCCCTCCAGTTTGAGAACTTCTTCCTCCAGGACCTCAGTTGCTCAGCAGCCACAAAGTCACCCGCTTGGTTCCTCATTTTAGCCCAATAAGCTCTGAGAGCAACTATTAGAGTTTCCCAGGCCTATCAATGGCATATGTTCAGGGGACCACTATTTCCATCTGAAACAGTTGTTTCTACATTCTGGGCACATTCCAAATAGTACATACCCTGAGAATCACTGTTCTCATCTCTCCCAGGTGGGTGACATTTAGAATGATTATTGTTCAGTCTCCCTCAGACTTCTACTAAATGGTATGACAGAAGGAAGAACTTTGACTATCAGCGTGATTAGACGGTGGAATGGATTGCCAGAGGAGGTCATGAAGGTTTCTCCTACCAGACAAGCTACTGAAATATGAAGACATTATGTATTAACGTGAGCAGCATCTTTATATTATAAGGGTGGGTAGAGAAGGCAATTCAAGTGACAAGGGGAGTGAGGTGGAAGGATACAGTCAATGCTAGGTCATGGGTGGCTGCCAAACAACGCAAGCCAGGACTCACAGCCAGGCTAGGCCAGCAGGTGAATAGAGGAGCTCGAATGAATGGCCAGGGAGCTAGTTACTGTGAGTTATGAGGTTGAAGCCAAGGTCTGGATCTAGAGTGTAAAACCAAATTGGAGGACACAGACAAGGTCTGGAGTCTGAAGAGATAGGAAAGAGTAACACCGCAGAGGTCCAAACTAGGCAGATGGCCATGTCAGGAGAACCCTGGTCTAATGGTGGTACTGGTCTGTGGCTGGGCTTCAAGCCAAGAAGAGGGAAATAAGTGGAGATAAAATCAGAGTGGGAAAAGTATCTCCTGAATCAGAACAGGTAGGTGGGTCCACACCGTACCTCAGCCAAGGGTGTGCCAATGGATCTTGGAACTGGGACCCATCAACCCTCTGCCCTGTTTTGAAGCTTCCCAGAGTGAGGCAAAGTTTCACAGATTTTGTGACTTCAGCACAGTGCTCGGAGCTGTGGGGGATGGGCATCATGGGGTGATCTACTGCCCCTATTCCTCACATTTCTGTGGTATGTGGACATCCTTCTGATCTGGGAAACAGACTGGAAGTGAAATCAAGTTCACAAGATATTCGCAAAAAAGGAATTTCTCTGCCTCTGTCCATGCCTGTATTTGCCCCTCTTCAAAGCCTTTCACTAATCCAACTATTTCTGTGAGTCTCCCAGAGGTCTGTCACGTAGGTTCATTAACAAAATCCTTTCACCTCCCCAGTGGCTTCCACCATTTCCTCCTTTCCTTCTCCAGCTCCCTGGGATGATGCCGGGGTTTCTGATGCCTGTAACAAAGGCATGGATGCATTGAGGTGGCTGCTGCTGCTGTCACAAAGCTGCTTCCCATGCAACTGGAACTCTAAAGCCAATGCTTCTGATGTGGCCTGTGTACTCAATGCCCCACAGAGATTTTAGTGAAACAGTCCTTTAAATTGGTACTTATTCCTACAAAACCCTTTCTACTTAGGACTCCAGTCTGAGTCCTGGGAGCTAGATCAGAAGATAACCAGGGTAGTGGTCTCTGGTAGGTATTGTTTTGTTGTTGTTTGTTTTTTGGTCTTCCCAGCAAGCTTCTCCACTCCTCTTCAACTGGTTATAGCCTCTACTACTGGTCTCAGGGGTCAGTATGTGAACTAGCACTGGCCAGTCACAGAACATCCATTCTCCTAGCAACAATGATTAGACCAAATGATGGGCACATGACCAAAAAGGGCCAATCAGAAATGTTCTCTAGGATAGATCCATGGACTTTGGGAGCTAGAAGTTCTCTTTGCTAAGCTTTGCCTGCTGGCAGCCACATTGCCTACAATGGACGATAACTGTCTACAAGGAAGGATGAGACAAATGGGGAAAGAAAAACAGAGATAAGCAGACATGAAATATAAACACAGAGAGCTCTGACAGTGTTGAGTCTCCAACCCTGGTTCCTTTGAGCATCCCACTTTCCTTCCTTACTTTTTGAACCAGTGCAATCCTTTTTTTTCTGCTTAAGGTGGGCAAAGTTAGGTATCTATTATTTCTTATTTTTTAAATGTCTTGCTTAATTACAACCTGAGAGTTATACTTAAAATCTTCCCTCTCCCCTCACTGTGAGGTCTAGGAAGAAACTTAAATGTTCATTCTTTCTTCCATTAGGATGGCATCTTTCCCAAGAAGTCCCCTGGGCTTCTAAACAATTACTTTCTCAGTGGACCCACCTCCTAGACCCTCCAGATAGATGCAATGTATATGGGAATCCAAGGGAGAATCCAGTTTAGGCTGCCATGTTAGGCCCCTTCCACATAATCATTCACTCATTTAACAAATATTTATTGAGCTCTTATTATGTGCCAGACACTATTTTAGGAGCTGAGAATATGGAAGTGAGTAAAACAAAAGACACTTCTACCCTCATGAAGCTTCTTGGATCCTGATGATAATTAGATAACAAATGATTACATATAGAATATAATCTCATTAGTATTATGAAGCAAACTAGAGTGAGTTAATAAGATAGGAAGTGATAGGGTACAGTGCTATTTTAGGCAGTCTGGTCCAGGAAGGCCCTCCAAAGAGTGAACAGTCTTGAATAAAATGAGGATATGAGTCATGTGCATATTTAGGAGAAACATATTTTAGGCTAGGGAGACAGAAAGTGCAAGGGCCTGGAGGTGCCTAACATGTTTGAAAACAGCAAAGGAGGCCAGTGAAGTAAGGTGAGTTAAAGGAGGCGTGGTAGGGAATTAGGCCAGAGAGGTAGCCAAGGGTCAAACTGCAGAAGGCCTTGGAGTCTAGGGTAAGAACTTTGTATTTTTCCCTAATTGTGATGGGAAGCCATTAGAGTGTTTTGATCTCGGGACTGACAGTATCAGATTGACCTTTTACTAGCATCCCTCTGGCTGTGGTGTAGATAATGGATTGTAGGGGGTCAAGCAGGGAGACGAGACAGGAGACTACTGTGTTAGTCCAAGTAAGAGATGATGTGGTGTCAACTGGGGTGGCAGCCGTGGAGGCAGTGAAAAGTAGGTGGATTTGGCATGTATTTTAAAGGCAAAGCCAGTTAAAGTGAAAAAAATGTGCTGCTGAATTGGACATGGAGTGTGAGAGAGAGTCAAGGATGACTCCAAGTGTTTCTGTCTCAGTAACTAGGTGAATCGGGATGATGGTTATTGAGATGGGGAAGAAGGGGAGAGGCACAGGCTCAGGATCAGGGAAATTCTGAGTTTAGTTTGGGACCTGTTAAATTTGAGATGCCTATTAGACATCTAAATGGAGATGCAAAGAAGAATGGAGACAGGAAATATATATCCAACGAAGGGGTGCAAAGTGTTAGGATGGAAAGGGGGAGTTCCTGAGAAGCAAAAAGAGTATCCGACAACACACATGCAGAGCACATCACACTGCTAAAAATGGAAAGAAAACAGATATATTTCTTTTCTCTTTTCTTATTATCTCCCCCAACCAGGTCCTGGCAAAAATTTCAGTTATATTAATTGGAGGGGGTTTTGTGACTGTAAATCAAGGTAGGTAAAAGGACAGAGACTCTTCTAGCATAATAATCCACCAAAAAGGCACGCTAAGAGAATGTCAATACTGGCAGTGTGGAATGTTCAGCTTTCTCAAAGATATTTTTCACCCCGAAGCCAGTCTTTGGTCTCTTCTCTCCTCATCCCCTCCACCCACAGGACTGGAGGGACTTCCTCATCTCCATTCAACTTTGGAACTGGATACAGCCGGATGGCTAACCATGACTGACTACCTAATTGAGACACCACATCTGAAAAGGAAGTTCCAAGAGGTCAAGGGAGATGGAGAGAAGAGGTAGGGAGCGTTCCACACTGACTGCAGGAGGGAGGAGTATCCCAAATGGTCTAGAACAAAGGTCCTGTGCCACTGAGGAACTGAGAATGGGGGGAAGAGTAAGGGGCCACACACAATCGATGTGCTCTGTTGATTTATATCAGTTGGAATCATTGATTTAAACTGGGAGTAAAGGCCATTTTGTGCGTTCTTCTGAACTCCATGTATACATGGGTGACCACCAATAGGCTATTTTAATTACTCTCTTTCTTCTACCGTGGGGTTGCACAGGTACTTGGTGCATATGGAAATCCTGAACTCCTTGAGGGCAGGAACTGGTACTTAAGTTAGTAACTGGCACATAGTAGGTACTCAGTGTTTGTTGATTTAAAAAAAAAAGCTAAAAGAATAATCCAAATAAACTGAGGTGAGAGTCGAACCAAAGGGACAAGTGAGCAGAACAAGAGGAAAAGAAGAAATAAATGTAAATGTGAGGGATAATGATTGTCTGACTGCACTTGAGAGAAGAGTAAGATGCAATGGGAAAGGGGAAATAAAAAAGGAAGCAAATTAGAGAGGTTAAAGTTATCATTAGAAAAGAAAGGTAGAACCAGGCAAGTTTTGGCTGCCAGCTTTTCTGCCTGACTCCTGCCAACAGGGTGTGCAGTTTCGTTGATGAGGACCTTTTCTTGGCCTCCTGCAACAATAGAGCGAGTACGGAAGACAACCTCCTAGTTTCAGCATTCAGAGGTTGCAGCCAGGCAGTGGGGACAGGAGCCAGCCTTGATCAATGCAGAATTGATTTACAATTTAATGCTTTTGTATTTCAAAGTAAGATACCAGAAGAGGACAACTTGGAGCAGGCTTCAAATTCCTCCTGCCAACGCTGAAAAACTAATAGGAGGAGTCAATGTCACTAAATACAGGAGATAGAGCATTGGGAAAAGGTGACCTGTGGAAAGGGCACCACAAAGAGGTAGTGGGAAAAAAGAGGGCAGAGACCTAAAAGGGGAGGCCAGAAAAGTGATGTGCAGAGAAATATCAGAGGAGGGCTAGACCTATAAAATAGAAATTGATGAATGAGGGGATGAGGACATTAAAAAGATCTTTAAGAGGCTTCAGGGACTATAAGAAAGAGGGCAAAGCAGAGATGTCATGTGGAACATCTTACATAACAAGCAGCTAGGGACAGCTAATATAACTTGATAGAAAGAAGGGTATGCATGGGGGGCCCCCAGCACTTGGTGTCTGCATGGAAATAAAGAGTGGAAATGCTATGGCTACCCAGCTAATGGAGCCATGATAAAACAACAACAAAAAAAGATGCTATGGTCCCTCTCTTTTAAATAGAGAGGACTGAGGCAGTGTGGTGGCAAAGCATTGGTGTCAACAGAGTGGCATTAAGCATCCCAGCTCCATCATTTAAGAGGTGACTGCTTTGGGCAAGTCCCCTTGATATCTAAGCCTCGGTTTCCTTGTCTGTAAAATGAAGGCAATAAAACTTAAATCACTGGTTTGTGATTAGGATTAGCAATACATGGACGGTGCCTCACATATAGGAGGCACTCACTGTTACGACTACTAGTACTAGTTCTACTATTAGTCAACCATCTTTTTACTTAAAAAAATAAAATGAACAAACAAAATACACTGTTGAGGATTATCCCAGCCCTAATGAAAACTTCTTTGTGCTCACAGTAAGGAAAGAGAGTGAGCCGAAGGGGGAAAGGCAAAAGGTGCAATCTTAGACAAAACCTCATTCAGATAGGAGAATGTTGGGGTGTGTGTGTGTGTGTGTGTCCTGGAACCAATCCTCCTGTGGATAAAGGACAACTGTATTAAATCCAGCCTATGGGACAATAGATGGAGAAAGGATGAAAATTAGTTTAGTGTGTTGAAAAAATGATATCGATCATTTGTGGAAAGGTGTTTGGTGACAGGAAATGAACTGTAAGTGGGCAGAATATCTTGAATCTTTTATAATTAAAAACCCCATGACGTGGCCTTCCCTGGAGCTCCTTAAGACTTAGCCCTTCGTCTGTCTGGCATAAAACGGAGGCAGCTCCTACGGAGAGACACAGAGGAACTGGATAATTGCATCCTTTTCAGAGCTGCCTCTTTTTGCTTCCCTTCTCTTGCAACCCAGCCCCCACCTGTATTCTACTGTCCCAGAGCCTCAGAGCTGAGTTGGGCTACACATCGATAAAATGCTTGCCTGGTAGAGCCAGGGAGATTTCTTTTCTTTTCTTGGCCATGTGTCTTATTTTAGTAACAAGCAACAAGCAAGACAGAGACTGCTCAGACTGAGGGGGAAGAGGATAAGACAGACAATCCTCACAGCTCCGGTGAAAGCCTGTTCTCGGGGGTGTGGGAAGGAGCACTGCCCACGGAGAAATGCATTTCATCAATGTTCTGCGAGGAAAAGGAGCCCCAGGAGGGCACGGAGACTGGAACAAGTCACGCAGGAAACCAAATCAAAAAGCTGCCACTAAGAAGAGCAAGACTTAAAGCAGCCCCAAAGTGAAAAAGGTGAGAATTTACATATGCAAAAGGCTACCTACCTTTGCTGTTCTGCAGGCCGCTGGTTTGGGGTCAGGATCAGGGGCCCAGAGAGGCCCTGGGAAGAGGAATGGCTATGCAATTTGCAGCGCTCAGTGCAAAATGAAAAGGTGAGGGTCCTTTGTTCAAATACCATTAAGAATTCCAAGACAGTGACAGCCGAGGATTAAACCAAGCCCAGGCCCTATTGAGTGTGGAGACCTTTGCGCCTGCATGGGGCCCATACCCATGAAGCCGGCCCTGCCTAGGAACATTTTTAAGTGGATCCAAAAATGTGGGCTCATTATTTTATTTAACAAGTCAAGACAATAGGGCTAGAACAGGTTTTGTGTTGTTTTATTCCAAAGTGTGTTTTATGAATTTGAAAACTTCTGTATTATTTTATATTATATAATATATATTAAAGCAATGCAATAGTATTGTCATAACAGCAAATGAAGAGGAAATATGAATGTCTTTGCAGATGGGCATGAATGGCCAAGCACCTGTCCTTTAAATAGGAGCTCTGTTTCCTGTTTCCTTTAGCTGCCTCGGTCCTGTGTGATTTTGACTGAGGCTCTGTAAAATGGGGGGGGGGGGAGGAAATGTGAGGAAGGCTATTTCCAGGGCTCACCTTCTTCCAGCCTCATTCTGCTCTACTATCCTCATTCTGGGCTCTTCTCCCAGCTTCCCTCCCTCCCAAATCTTTCCCTGAGCTCTTTAATGTTCATTCTGCTTATTTGTCACCTCTTGTGGCAGCTATTAAACCAAATCCTTACTTTGAGACTTGGTAATTAAATGGAAAGAATTAAGCATTTATCCTGCCTTTCCAGTAGGAACTATATTTCAACATAATTAAATAGCCATAGTTTTATTTTACTTTTTATTTATTTAACACTTACACGGTACTTACTATACACCAGGCCTTATTTGGATTGCTTTAGTACTACTACCTTATTTAATCCTCATAGTGACCATATTTTACAGATAAGGAAATTGAAGGACTGAGCAGTTAAGTGACTTAGTCACACAGGTAGCAAGTGATGGGACCAGGTTTGAATACAGACCATTTGACTCCAAAGTCCATACTCTCACCCACTGCACTAGGCTGCCCTGGTTGAACAAGCGAAGTCCTTTCTTGAAGAATACCAGCTAGTAAATATAGATGGAGTGATAGAGTTAGAAAATTATTTTTCAACCTGTCATGAATTCATTGATCCAGGTAAGAATTGTCAAATGGGATTAAAACTATTGTGTGGATGGTTGATGGGGAGCTGGACACTTGTGTGATGCCAAAGTAACAGCTCACAGACTATTTTCTGGGCATCAGGAGGCAAACTTAACTATACAATGGATCTGGCCACTATCATGCTGACGCAGTGGTCAATCACAGCGCTACTACCAGTGGAGCAACTAGACATACATTGTCATTTTCTAAGGATGGAAAACCTGGGGAAAGATAGATTGGGTGGGAGGATGGTGTCAAGAGTTCTACTTCTCAGGTGTCATATTAGATATGTCTAATAGATGTCCAAATGGTGATTTTAAATGGGCAGGTGTAAATATGAATCTGAAGTTTAGAGTCTTTTTAGGGTCTTCAGTGGGAGGCATCAGCATAAAGATGGTATTTAGAGACATAGGAACTGATGAAACCACTTAAGGAGTGATTTGAGAGAGAAGAGGGGGCTCAAGACAAAGTATGGGTAACTCCGATATTTAGAGTTCAGGTAGAGGACATTGAGAAGTAAAAACTGGTAAAAGTATGGTATTTATAAAGCCAAAAGAGGAAGAGTTTCAAGGAAATAAGGAGTGATTACCTATGTCAAATGCTAATGAGAGGGCTAATAAATTCAGGACAAAAATGTGATCATTGGATTTGGCAACATAAATATCCCTAGGGATTTTGACAGGAGTGGTTTTGGTGGATTGATGGGTATGGAAGCCACACTGGAGTGGACTGAAGAATAAATAGGATGTGAGGAAGAAGAGATTGCATGTGTCGACAATTCTTTCAAGGATGTTTTCTGTTAATGGGTATGGAAATGTGGGGAAGCAGCTGGAGGGATAATAGGGTCAAGGAAGAATTTATTTTGGGGATAGTAAATGTTAACTCAAGTTTGGATGCTGCTAAGAATTATTTAATAGAGAGGGCAAAAGTCCTCAAAAAGGAGAGAGGTGATGCTGTGACAGTGACTTCTAGATATCCCCTAATATCTGTCTCCTCCTCTTCCACAGTAATTAAATTCCCAATTCATAGGTAGCCACATGACCTACTAGAATAAAGATTATACTTTCCAGCCTTCCTTGCTGCTAGATGTGGCCATGTAACTATCTCTGACTAATAAGATGTAACCAGAAGTGTCATGTGACAGCTCTTGGGAACCTTCTTTGAAAGACAGTTAGCACACCCTTTATCCCATCTTTCGTCCTTGCCTCCATCCAGTTGCCTGAAATTTGGATGTGATGCCTGCCTGGAACTCAAGATAACATTTTGGACCTTGAAGACAAGAGCTATACCCAAGGGTATAGTGAGTTGAGAGGCACATGGGTTTCTGAAGATTTTGTGGAGCAGGGTCACCCTATCAACAGTTCATCCAACCTATCAGAAAGCAAGGATACAGGTGGAAGTAGGTGGGTACATGTTGTGGTGGGAAGGTAAGGAAGTTCCCATTTAATTCATTCTCTTTTCTCAATGAGGTAGGAGGTAAGGTCTTCAGTAGAGAATGTAGATGATAGTAGAGGGTTGTATGTAGAATAGGGAAGGTATCATATAGACTTTAATATCTGGAAGAGCAAGGAGGAGGCTTTGACATCTATGAATACTATATTAGAGCTGAATTATGTCCCTGCTTATTTCTGCCAGGCTTGTTCTCCTGAATCCTTGACTTTATGATCAGCTTTTCATGCTTTATTTTCCAGGGTATTCTGATTGTGATACTCTCACGATCTCTACTCAAAAATCCACAAATGACAAATGCTGGAGAGGCTGTGGAGAAAGGGGAACCGTCCTACACTGCTGGTGGGAATGCAGTTTGGTGCAGCCACTGTGGAAAACAGTATGGAGATTCCTCAAAAGACTAGGAATAGACTTACCATATTACCCAGGAATCCCGCTCCTGGGCATATATCCAGAAGGAACCCTACTTCAGGATGACACCTGCACCCTAATGTTCATAGCAGCACTATTTCCAATAGCCAAGACATGGAGACAGCCTAAATGTCCATCAACGAATGACTGGATAAAGAAGAAGTGGTATATTTATACAATGGAATACTATTCAGCCATAAAAACCAACAACATAATTCCATTTGCAGCAACATGGATGCTCCTGGAGAATGTCATTCTAAGTGAAGTAAGCCAGAAAGACAAAGAAAAATACCATATGAGATCGCTCATATTGGAATCTAAAAACAAACAAACAAACAAACAAAGCATAAATACAAAACAGAAATAGACTCATAGACATAGAATACAAACTTGTGGTTGCCAAGGGGGCGGAGGGTGGGAAGGGATAGACTGGGATTTCAAAATTGTAGAATAGATAAACAAGATTATGCTGTATAGCACAGGGAAATACATACAAGATCTTATGGTAGCTCATGGAGAAAAAAATGTGACAATGAATATATATACGTTCATGTATAACTGAAAAATTGTGCTCTACACTGGAATTTGACACAACATTGTAAAATGATTATAAATCAATAAAAAATGTTAAAAAAAATACTCTGTACTTCCAAAGCTGTGCCCTCTCCCTTAGTTCCTCAGATAGGATTCCCATGGGATCTTAGTGCTGTCCTAAAACTGAACTAGATTTACCACACCGTTGTTGGGCTGGACTTGTAGTTTTAATACCCAACCTGATCCCACTCTAGTCTCACCATTTACTTTTCTGATTTGCCTTATAGGCCTTCTAGCTTTCTCTCTCTTAAGCAAACTCCGGCCATTAATTGACACCCTCTCCACTTCTCATCCCAATTTCTAACTTGCCCATCCTTCAAAAAGTCTAGCTCTTGTCCCACTTCCTGAAGGAAGCCTTTTCTAAGTAGTTCAATCTACCTTGATTTTTAAAAAATTGAAGTATAGTCGATTTACAATGTTGTGTTAGTTTCTGGTATACAGCATAGTGATTCAATTGTATGTATATATACATATATATATTTCTTTTCATATTCTTTTTTATTGTAGGTTATTACAAGGTATTGAATGCAGTTCCCTGTGCTATAAGTAGGGCCTTGTTTTATATTATTTTATATATATTATCTATTATCTTATCTATTTTAATATATGGTAGCTAGTATTTGCAAATCTTGAACTTCCAATTTATCCCTCCCCAACCCCTTTCCCTTCTGGTAAGCATAAGTTTGTTTTCTACATCTGAGAGATTGTTTCTACCTTGATTTTTAAATTAGTGAATCAGTAAGTTGACACCTATTATGTGCCTAGAATTGATTGCTGTCTTTGAATATCATACATAAGTACCCATACAATTCTTATCTGTACCACACAGTTGAGCATGTGATATATGGAAATTCCTTCCCACTCTTTCTACTCTTCCCCTTCTTTCCTTGCATCTTACCCTTTTACTAAGAGTGGGCTATTTGCAAATAAAAGAAAAGATTCAGAGCTTTCCCCCTCCAAAATGAAGCATTGGAGTCATGCTTCAAAACGAAGTCAACACTAGCAAGAGAGGTTTATGTTGTACAGGTAATACTCTGAAGAACATGAAGTACCATTTAGTATTTCTCTGACCATTTACTTCAGACTCAATCTGGAGAGCTGGTTAGAAAAATGAAGATTTCTATGAGCCAAGAGACATATATAAGAATGTTTATGGCAGTGTTATTTATAATAGCAAACAAAACAAAACAACAACAGAAAAATGGAAACAACCCAAATAACCATGGACAAGAGAATGGATAAATTGTGTTGTATTCACATAGTGGCATACTGCTTAGTAGTGAAAATGACTAAACTACAGCTAAATGCATCAACATGAATGAACTCAGAAACAATGTTGAATGATAAAGCAAGTTGCTGAAAAATATAAATAGTATTACATTATTATATAAAGTCCTAAAACAAGTAAGCTAAATAGGTTCCCCCCCTAATTCAAAGATACAATCATATATGGAAAACAATAAGAAAATCAAAAAATAATTAACAGAAAATTCAGAAAAGTGCTTACCTCCTGGAGGAAGAGAGAGGAATGCAACTGGGGAGGGGTACCCCCAAAATGTTCTGTTTATAAAGCTCTGTGGTTGATACATGAGTATTCATTGTAATATGATTCTTTAAATTATACAGAGGTATCATATACACTCTTTTGTATGCATATATCACAGTGAAAAATCTAAGTGTAGATTTCTAGGCCTTGTTCAGATCTACTGAACCTGAAATACTAACAGTGAGGTCCTTGAATCTGCATTTTCATTTGGTTCCCCAAATTGTTTTGAAGTCAGAACTACTGACGTGAGGCCTCTTTACATAATCCATAGAGCCAGGAACCTGGAGCTGAGAAGCAGGCTAGAAAAAGACCCAAGGGTCTGCAGAAGAGAAAGAGAAACTATGGAGAAAAGGGACCTCAGATACTCCTGCCAGATGCCTATGTGTGGCCTGGTAGAAGGTAGAGGACCTGAAGTTTTGGAAAAGTCAAGAAAATTTGTATACCATTCTTTGAGTTCCATATTTTAATAGTGATTGGTGATAGAAAAGACTTTCTGGGAAAAGACTATATCTTCACACCCTCCCAGATATTATAGGCATAGGTAGAGTCATATGAGGTTGTTTTGTTTTATCTTTCTACAAGCTCCACAGATGTATGTGTATTAGTCAGCTAGGGCTGCTATGGCATAATACCACAGACTGAGTGGCTTAAATAACAGAAATGTATTGTCTCACAGTTCTAGAGGCTAGAAATCCCAGATTAAGGTATCTGTGGGGTTGTTTCTTCTGAGATGTCTCTCCTTGGCTTGCAGTTGGTCGCCTTCTGGTTGTGTGTTCACATGGTTGTCTCTCTATGCGAGCATGTGTTTGGTGTCTCTGTTTGTGACCTAATCACTTTCTTATAAGGACACCAGTCATATTGGATTAGGGCCCACCCTAATGACCCCATTTTAACATAATTTCCTCTTTAAAGGCCCTATCAGTTGCATTCTGAGGTACTAGGGGTTAGGGTTTAACAGATGAATCAGGGCAGGGCACAATTCAGCCCATAACAGTATGGAATATGTATTTTGCTTTTGTTTGTTTTGACATGACCTTCATGGTACCCCGAACAGAGCTGAATATACAGTGGTGCCTAATTCACATAGATTGACTGATCAGTAACTTTTGGCTGAAAGGTTTGGCGGGGAAGAAGGTATAAAGCAATGAGTAAAATGGATTCATCTTTCTCTCGAGTTGACTGGTTGTCTTATGATCATTGGATTGACTAGCTGATCAGTTATCTTCAATTCTAAGTAACCCAGGCATTAAGAATCCATGAGACATTCACTCCAAAACATTACAAAGCATTAAGCTTCTTGAAGCCTGAACTCTTAACAGTTTGACATTTCCTTTAAAAGCTGTTGGAAGGCTTCTCTCCAGGAAACCCAGTCGGAGGGAGCTTAGTGTTTTACTTATCCAAGTCTTTGCAGCAATGAATTAAACATGTATCGAAAAGGGAGGCATCAAATCTTGCAGCATCTCCCTCTCCCATGCTGAGCTGGCACGTCCCAAGGGCAAGGCCAATCAGCCCCGTCCTGGAACAGTGGAGTCAGACAGATTTATTGGAGAGGAGGGAAAAAAGCAAAGAAAACCTTTCGTTGGCAAAGAACGAGCCTTTGATTTCTCGGCTCATCATCCTAGACAGACCTGCTGAGACAGTTTCTTTGGCTTCCACCAGCACCAACCTGACCTCTAGGGGATCTACCAGGCGTGTGGGGACTAGGAATGAGGGAAGGAAGCAGAAGCTTGACTCTGCTATTAAAAGTTTATAAAGGAAAACACAAAGCAAAGCCGGCCAGCTCCTGCTAATCACCATCCAATGTACACATTGACATCTACCACTTCATTTTCCCCTCATAACAACCTTAGGAAATAGGCAGAACAGGTGGTATCTCTCTCTCATTATATATAATGAAAAAGAAGCCCAGAGAGATGGAGATGCATACAGATAGCTGGTCGGTGGTAGAGATGGGACTAGAATCCAGGGCTCCAGCCTCCTTCAACAGACTGGGTCTCCTCGAGTTAAGAATTAATCTAATTTGTTTTATATATAGTAGTTTGTATCTGCTAATCCCAGACTCCTAATTTATCCCCCCCACCCTTTTCCTTAGATAACCATAAGTTTTCTATGTCTGTGAGTCTCTTTCTGGTTTTTTTAACATTTTTTATTGATTTATAATCATTTTACAATGTTGTGTCAAATTCCAGTGTAGAGCACAATTTTTCAGTTATACATGAACGTATATATATTCATTGTCACATTTTTTTCTCCATGAGCTACCATAAGATCTTGTATGTATTTCCCTGTGCTATACAGCATAATCTTGTTTATCTATTCTACAATTTTGAAATCCCAGTCTATCCCTTCCCACCCTCCGCCCCCTTGGCAACCACAAGTTTGTATTCTATGTCTATGAGTCTATTTCTGTTTTGTATTTATGCTTTGTTTGTTTGTTTGTTTTTAGATTCCACATATGAGCGATCTCATATGGTATTTTTCTTTGTCTTTCTGGCTTACTTCACTTAGAATGACATTCTCCAGGAGCATCCATGTTGCTGCAAATGGAATTATGTTGTTGGTTTTTATGGCTGAATAGTATTCCATTGTATAAATATACCACTTCTTCTTTATCCAGTCATTCGTTGATGGACATTTAGGCTGTCTCCATGTCTTGGCTATTGGAAATAGTGCTGCTATGAACATTAGGGTGCAGGTGTCATCC
This sequence comes from Vicugna pacos, assembly GCF_048564905.1. NCBI lineage: Eukaryota > Metazoa > Chordata > Mammalia > Artiodactyla > Camelidae > Vicugna > Vicugna pacos. The sequence goes on along the minus strand of NW_027328757.1, from coordinate 1,047,101 downwards.
TGAAGTAGGGTTCCTTCTGGATATATGCCCAGGAGCGGGATTCCTGGGTAATATGGTAAGTCTATTCCTAGTCTTTTGAGGAATCTCCATACTGTTTTCCACAGTGGCTGCACCAAACTGCATTCCCACCAGCAGTGTAGGACGGTTCCCCTTTCTCCACAGCCTCTCCAGCATTTGTCATTTGTGGATTTTTGAATGATGGCCATTCTGACTGGTGTGAGGTGATACCTCATTGTAGTTTTGATTTGCATTTCTCTGATAATTAGTGATATTGAGCATTTTTTCATGTGCCTATTGATCATTTGTATGTCTTCCTTGGAGAATTGCTTGTTTAGGTCTTTTGCGCATTTTTGGATTGGGTTGTTTGGTTGTTTCTTATTAAGTCGTATGAGCTGCTTATATATTCTGGAGATCAAGCCTTTGTCGGTTTCATTTGCAAAAATGTTCTCCCATTCCGTAGGTTGTCTTCTTGTTTTACTTATGGTTTCCTTTGCTGTGCAGAAGCTTGTAAGTTTCATTAGGTCCCATTTGTTTATTCTTGCTTTTATTTCTATTGCTTGGGTAGGCTGTTCTAGGAGAATATTTTTGAGATGTATGTCAGATAATGTTTTGCCTATATTTTCCTCTAGGAGGTTTATTGTATCTTGTCTTATGTTTAAGCCTTTGATCCATTTTGAGTTGATTTTTGTGTATGGTGTACGGGAGTGTTCTAGCTTCATTGCTTTACATGCTGCTGTCCAGTTTTCCCAACACCATTTGCTGAAGAGACTGTCTTTATTCCATTGTATATTCTTGCCTCCTTTGTCGAAGATTAGTTGGCCAAAATTTGTGGGTTCATTTCTGGGCTCTCTACTCTGTTCCATTGGTCTATATGTCTGTTTTTGTACCAATACCATGCTGTCTTGATGACTGTAGCTCTATAGTATTGTCTGAAGTCTGGGAGAGTTATTCCTCTAGCCTCTTTCTTTCTCTTCAGTAATGCTTTGGCAGGTCTTTGATGGTTCCATATAAATTTTACTATGATTTGCTCTAGTTCTGTGAAATATGTCCTGGGTAATTTGATGGGAATTGCATTAAATCTGTAGATTGCCTTGGGCAGTGTGACCATTTTAATAACATTGATTCTTCCAATCCAAGAGCATGGGATATCTTTCCATTTTTTAAAGTCTTCTTTAATTTCCTTCATCAATGGATTATAGTTTTCTGTGTATAATTCTTTCACCTCCTTGGTTAGATTTATTCCTAGGTGTTTTATTACTTTGGATGCTATTTTAAAGGGGATTGTTCCTTTACTTTCTTTTTCTGTTGATTCATCGTTAGTGTAAAGAAATGCAACTGATTTTTGAATGTTAATCTTGTAACCTGCTACCTTGCTGAATTCTTTGATCAGCTCTAGTAGCTTTTGTGTGGACCTTTTAGGGTTTTTTACATATAGTAACACGTCGTCGGCATACAGTGACACTTTTACCTCTTCTTTGCCAGTTTGGATCCCTTTTATTTCTCTCTCTTGCCTAATTGCTGTGGCTAGGACTTCCAAGACTATGTTGAATAGGAGTCTTTCTGTTTTGTACATAAATTCGTTTGTGTCTTGTTTTAGATTCCACTTGTAAGTGATATCATATGATATTTCCTTCCTCTTTCTGACTTACAGATGAACTTCAAGGTCCTAATGTATTGCACAGGGAACTACACTCAATATCTTGTAATAACCTATAATGAAAAAGAATATGAAAAAGAATATATATGTATAACTGAATCACATTGCCGTATACCAGAAACTAACACAACATTGTAAATCAACTAAACTTAATTAAAAAAAAGAAGAAAAAATGAATCAATCTAATTTTACTGCCACCCTAATTTTATATATAGAGAAGGAGGGATTGATTTGCACCACAGATTTTAGAATCAGACAGTAACCTTGGAAATCATCAGAAGAGAGTACAAGAATTCAGGGAAAGACCGAAGCAGGACTCCAGAAGTCTATTTCTTTCTATAATTTAGTTTGTAAAACCACCTCTGTAAGCTTGCCTGGCTTATGCCTCTTCTGCAATATCCAACTTATCCAACTTATACAGTAACACATGAGGTCTCCCTGGGCCAAGCCCTGCTTATCACTCTGGCCTCCTCTCTCTTCCAGTCTCCACTGTTGTCCCACAATCCAGCCAATGGGATGACGAACAATTCCTGGGGCAAGTTGTGTTCACACTTCCCAGCCTTCTAACACTTCTTTTCCCACCACATGGAGCCCTTCAGTCTCATGATCTCTCCATTCTACCAGTCTGTCGATCCCTTCTTGGTGTCCCTTCTCCCTACCAAGCAGGGCCCCATGGCTGAGCATCTGAACCCCTTCCTCAGCATCACCTCTGCTTTGCTAGCACCCCTATATTTTGGCCACAGGCAACCAATCAAACTCCAACTGGGGAACAGCACAATGCTACCTTCTCTGCTCCTACAATTGAGCAGCTAAGCACTGCTGAAGGCAAATCCCACAACTCTGGAGATGGCTGCTCCTACAGATTTCCAGTCTTTTCAGCTCAGCCTGCAGCCCACTCATTAGTCCTCTCCCCTGGCCTTGGCCCAGTCCCTCTCACACTCCTCTCAATGACTTCTCCAAACTTTTCACTACCCTCCTCAAGCCCTTTACTTGACCCTGCCTGCCTCATTCTTGGCCAAAAACTTTGCTTCCCACCTCACTGAGAAATGGAGGCCCTCAGGATGGATTTCTCCAACTTCCCACTCCCACCAATTACAATCTTATCTCCATTCACCCTATCCCCCCTTTCTTCTCCTCCAGTTTCAGAGGGTGAGATACTTTTCCTGTTTAAGGCCAACATTTAGGTAGGCCCTGAACCTACCCCTCCTGCTTCCTCCAGGCCCTTACTCTGTCAGATGACCCCTCTCTCCTTTGTCCTCGATATCTCATCCTCAACTGGCTTCTTCCTCTCAGCTTAAATATTTAGGCCTCCCTGACAGAAAACAAAATAAAGCAAAAGTAAACCCAAACTCTTTTTTGGCCCTTTTTTTGGGGTCCCCTCTAGTGACTGTTCAGTCCCTTTCTCTCTCCTTTGCATCTAATTTTCTCAGAAGAGCATTCTACATATGATATCGTCACATTCTTGCTTTACATCCACTTCTCAACCAACTGAAGTCTGGTTTCTGTCCCTCCCCTACCACTCTACTAAATACTCTCATTAAAATCACCAGCTAGCGGGGGGCAGGGTTTAGCTCAGGGGTAGAGCATGTGCTTAGCATGCATAAGGTCCCAGGTTCAATCCCTAGTTCCTCCATTAAGAATGAATGAATGAATGAATAAATAAATAAATAAATAAACACTTAATTAACTCCCCCCCAAAATAAATTTGAAGAAATGTGAAATTGTAAAAAAAAATGCTCAAAAAAAGAAAAAAATATCACCAGCTACCTATTCCTTGCCAACCCAGTGGACACTGCTCAGTTCTTATCAAATCTCTCTGCGGTTTTTGCCATTTCTGACCATTCCCTAGTTAAAGAAAAAAAACTCCAAGCTTTCTTGGTTTCCATGGCCCCCTGTCCCCCTTGTAGTACCCGCTATTCATCCTTCTGTATGTGTGTCAGTGCCTTTTCCTCCATTCATCCATTCACTGTTAATATTCCCTGCTGCTGTCCTGAGCCCACTGCTTTCATCACGTGCTAGTTTCTCCCTACATGAGCTCATTCATTCTCACACTAGTAACTCCTCTTTTGGTTGGAGGGGAAAAAAAACCTCCCTCAAATTATCCACAATGGCTGGTCTTTGATTCTAGGCTGCACATAGACTGAGACGGGAACTATCAGGTAGTGAAGTGGCTTCAAGAGTGGGCAAGTCCCTCTCTCTTTTTCTTGGGCCCGATGCTCACTTTCCCTGTCTCGCTCTTTGTATCCTTTTCTCCAGTGTCTACTCCAATCTTCTCTTTCTACTGCCTAACATCCTTTGTTTACCAATTGTTTTCATCCCCCTCTTACTTCAGCTTCAAATGGCCTCAGCTTGCTGTGTCCTAGTTTTCTACAATCTTCCAGTGTTAACTGTCCTGGAGTCCCTGTAGTTCTTAGTTCAAAATCCTTAGGGAGGGATTCTAATTATCCCAGTTTATCTTTTTCACCAGGCCATAAGTCTCTGGCTAGTTTACAGATTGGCTGCCCTTGGGTCAGAGGCACACTTGGTTCCACTGGCTGCAGCCAAAGCAGGTGGGGGGAGTAGATTGGATGGATCATATCAAACCAATTACAGCTACTTGGGCAGCAGTCAGTGGATGCAGTGAGTTCCCTTAGAAGTGGTGTGATCACGGCAGGCCATGACTAATATCCTCAGTGTAACCTCAAATCTAAATCTCTAGCACCATCTCTCCTCAGGGCTTTAAATTGTTGAAATTTTAATATTAAAAATTAAACATTTAAATTTCAAAATGCCTGTTAGTCATCACCTCTTGTATGCTCCCCAGGCACCTTAAACTCAACATGTCCAAGAGAGAAATTGTCCATTTTCTTCCAAACCAACAGTATTTTTTGAATTCTCTATCATCATTGATGGCACCACTATTTTTGATTGCTATTTTTATTACTGCTGTCGCTATCACTATCCATATAGCTACCCAAGCTAGAGCTCTGAGCATCATTTTGAAGTTTTCTTTACATATATCATTCCTATTCAATCAATCACAAAACCCTGTCCACTTTACTTAATTTTTTTCTTAATTCCATTCTCTTCTTTCCACACTGCTCCAGTTCATTTTGCTCTTGGATGGTAGCAACAGCCTCCCAACTGGGTACCGCTTTTGTGGTCTTGTCTCCCTACAATGCATCCCTCATACTACCAGTAGAGTGATCTGTATTTCCAAAAGCATACATGACCATTCCTCTTTTCTGTTTTTGACCTTTCAATGATGATCTATTGCCTACTGGATAAAGACTAAGCACTTAACATCATATACAAGGCCCTGTTCTTCCTTCTGCTCCAGCTTCTTGGCTGCCATGACTTGCCTTTCATTTCACATCTCAGCATCACCACGCTGCTGATTCCCTCCACACAGCATGCTGTTTCTCACCTCTATGCCTTTGCTTCTGTGGACTTTCTCTGCTTGGAATCCCTCCTTCCTCCCTCCCTGTGACCTCTGCAAGGATCATTCAGATTCTGTTCAGGTATAACTTCCTCCAGGAAACTTTCCTCGTATTTGTTCCCATTTCCAATCTGAATAAGGCAGTCCTTTATATTTTTGCTATGTCCTGGTCTTCTTTCTAACGTTGCATATCTTCCCCACATTGCTCTTCAGAGGGCAGAGCCTGTGTCTTATTCATATCTATATATCTAACAAACACCTAACATAGGTCCTGGCATGCAGTAGTGGCTCAGTTTTTGTCGAATGCGTGAAAGGAGAGGAAAAGGAAGCTGAGGCAATATTAGGCAGGCTAGTGAAACAAAGGAGATGGAGAGGTGGAAAGGAAGAGGGAAGGGAGATAGAGAAGATGGGAGGGGAGAGAGTGAGGGAGAAGGAATCACCACACTGGGTTGAAATCATCTTTACGCTGACCTAACTCAGAGAAACTAGCCAGAGGGCTGGGACCTGGCTTGTCCCCCTTTCCCCTCTCCTAGAATCACAAAAGCTGGCAGAGCTATGTTGAGGGCTGGGCACAAGAAGCTGGGGAGACAGATGGAAATGCAGGCTAAAGGACTGTCAGCTGGGTCACTGCTGACAGCTGTAGCAAAAGAGCAGCAGACTGTAAGAGGATAAGGTCCTGCTGGGCTGCTGGGACCAGAGACGGGAGAGCCATCAGTTATTAATAACCATAACGAGGCCGTGGGGGCCCAGAGAGGTGACTGCCTCCAACTGGCTAGGATTCCACTTCTCAAATAAGCCATCGCTTTCCACATCTGTGGGTAATGGTGCAGTTCCCAAAATGAAGCCACAGTCCTATCAGCCAATCCCAGGTGGTTCTGGCTTTTAAACCAGATAGAGAAAAGACAAATGATAAGGGCTTTGAAATAAGAGGCTGAAAAACTAGAAAATATGATGGTGTAGCCTGGACTCTAGTAAGGCCAGTCCTAGTAGAAGTAGAAAAAAGGCCCTTCCCCCTGGAACATCCTGCTCCTCCATCATCCTGTCTCCCCCAGACCACCCCTGGTTTGGGCTTCCCCATTTCTGTCCAGCATGTCAGCAGTTACCAGGCTCTTCCTCTCTAATCAATCATTAATTAGCCAAGACTTGCTTAATCATTCTATAGAATTTCTCTCTGCCCTTCCCCAGTTAAGTTCCTATCACCCCACACTCAGGCTAACATATAACATAGTTGCCTCCTGAACTCCAAAGTTTTCAGTGGCTCCATGATGTCCAACAAATGGCATCCACACTGCCAATCCCACGCTCTCTTTCCAGTTGTATTTCTTACCATCTCCAGCATGAACCTTTTATTCCTGCCAGTCTAGAAACTTGCCCCCTCTCCCCCATGCAATTCTACATCCGGGCTTGACTTGAGGATTCCTTCTACCTGGAATGCTCTTCACTAATCTCTTTCCCCAGGACATCACAGTGGTAAGTACTGCTAAGTCCATACTCAGATTCAAGTTCCGCTCCTGTCATTTACTATCAGTGTGATATTGGGCAAGTCATGTTGGCCCCTAAACTTCCATTTCCTCATCAGTAAATGGAGATAAAAACAATACCATTCAGGTTTGTTGGGAGAAATACATAAATTTTAAAAAAGTATTCAGTGCTCTTTATTGCAAACAATAAAGGCCAATTCTGGTTATATGTTCAGAAGAGGGATTACTGAAAAGATAGCAAGGCTTATGGATGGTGCCCTCTTACAGCCTCATCATATGGTTGTCCCTCTGTGAGTGCATGCATGCCCCTGGTGTCTCTTTTGTGTGCTCAACTTTCCTCTTCTTATAAGAACATCGGTCCAGTTGGGTTAGGGCCCACCCTAATTACCCCATTTTATACTTAATTACCTCTTTGAAGGCCCCATCTCCATACATAGTCAAATTCTGAGGTATTGGAGTTAGTGCTTCAGCATATGAATATTGGAGGATAAAGTTCAGCCCATAGAAGACCCCATCTTCCATCTTACCCTTGACTTTCTCCCAACTAGGGTAGGAGGGAAATGGGTGTGGATTTGAGGTAAACACATTGAGTCATACTAGGCCTGTTCACCTACCCTGGGAGCTTAGACCAGTGTGACTCAATGCATTTGCCTCGGCTCAGAAGTGGGTAGAGAGTATCTTGAGAGACTGGACTTAAGGTTAAATAGGACAATGCTGGCACTTTAGTACTTCCCTTCCAGATATACACAAAATGAAAGTTGTGCCATCTGGCTTTTAATATTCCACTTGGGTGCTGTCTATTTAGTTTATCAAAGAAAACCCTAATCACTGTCCTTTGCTAAGTGAGCTGTTATAACATCTGTTTGAGACCCCCCCACACACAAGTAATTAAATAAGCACAGTGTCCTTTGGGGCTGAGGCAGGGAAGTCATAGCTGTATTCCCAAAGTTC